>NW_011334144.1:167528-249524 GCF_000735185.1 Notothenia coriiceps
GTCGCGGCTCGGCGACCCGGCTTTCACCGACTGGCGTAGGACTTCATTCGCTCACGGCGCCTGCGCCGGCCGTTCCGGCCCACTCCACCCCCGGTGGGGACGCCCTCGTCCTTGTTGGGGCCCTACCCTCTGGTCTGCCGGCCCCTTTCGACAGCCCGTCCGGCCTCGCCCCCCACCCCGGCTGGGATGCCCTCGCCCTCTGTTGGGGCCCCTACCCTCAGCCATCCTGACTGCCCCTTCCCGATGGCTCTTCCAATGGCCCCGTCCCTCGACCTGCAAACATCACCCTCTCACCCCGTATGTGCTTCCTTCCCGGAAAGCAAGATTTTGCCATGGTTTGAAAAATCTGGGGGGCTGTGGTGGGACCAACCTATTAAATAACACTGGCTGTACATAATTCACACATGGAATTACAGTTTTGGGGTATTGTTTCCGCACGAACATGTATGTGTCTGACTATATAGATATATTGTGTGCCCCTCCTGGCCCTTCTCTCTTTTCTTCCCGGACTGCAATCCGAAAACAGTCCTTTCCAGCTCTGTAAATAAAGTACCCTTTTTACACCATCATTGCCACCGCGCCTCTGACTCCTATCTCTCGGCGGGACCGTACAAGTGTACTGTACCATTTAAAATAAAATAAAAAAGTGCCAGTGATTGACCTCAATCCCTCCTATTCTTCCAATATCCTGATGAAAAATAAAATCTCTCTGTTGCATAGGCCACTGTTTGATCAACGCGAATTGGGTGTGGGTCCTTGTACTCCGAGTCGGGCTAACGTCCACGCTAGCTTCCACGCTAGCTGCTATAGGTTTTGCATTGAGGTGATACTTGAGGCTTGATGTGCTGCGGTGATATGCAAATTCCTTTTTGCATAATTTGCAAACAACCTTGCTCTTATCGACGCTTCCATCCGTCCGTTTTTTAAAACAAAATGTCCCATCCACGGGGCCAACCAAAGCGGTCTCATCAGCTTCTTCGTTCGACTATTGTTCACTGTGGTTTGTTGTTGTCTGAAGTCATGAACGTTAGTTGGTGCTCCAGTATAATCGGTACCCCTGAAACTCATCCAGTGAGAAACGTTCCGCGGTACAAAAATAAGTGCGATTAAAATGCGTTAATTTTTTTAACGCGTTAATTTTTGTGTAATTAATTAATCTTAATTAACGCGTTAAAGTCCCGGCCCTAATATATCTATATATATTCATGGAGTACCTCATGAGCTTGATATATGCTGCATTGACTTTTTTTCAGTAGTGTACTTCATATTGTCCAATAACATTTTAATTTGTTCCCCCTTTTGGGAAGTTTGAATGTCACGACAGGCTGTGCCCACGCCACAACCAGTCAATCTGATTCTCTTGAAACAAAAGAGTATGTTAGTGGCCAAATGATAACGTGTCATTTATGCAATTTCTACGCAAATCTCATAATCTCACTTGTAGCCACATCATATTTCTGTGCTCTGTCTTTTTGTTTTTATGTGTAGCCAAAAAAAAAATGGGGTTTAGTTGAGGAAAGCGCACACCAAGCGTCCTGCGAGGCTCTGTGGTTTGACACGACTGTTGACTCAGGTATTGTGGTGAAAAAGGGCTGAATCTGCTGACTGTGTCCCCGTCCCAAACCTCCCCCTTCTGCACCTTTGTCTTAAAAATAGCCTTAGATCTACTCGTGAGGTTCCTATTTGGCTTAAAAGTTGAACAAATTATGCACTACAAATTCACAGACTTGACAGAGAGCTCGATTCCCGTTCAGACACGTTTCTTGAAGAGTTTGCGTCATTGTTATCTACCTCCTATGAATGTAGGGGCTGTCCTGGAGTTGTAGTGGAATGCAAAACATTTTCTCGCTCATTGAAGAAAGACAGAGGACAATCTGTAGTTTCTTTTAACAAATATAAAAATGTATTGCCCTATTCATTCATGCGTAGATTCCAGGACACTCCATTCTTCTCGTTTTTCCCCCTCATTGGCCATGTTCATTTTATACCTTTTTTTTAATTTTCATTGTAAGCCATGATGGAGAAGCAAAGTGACCAAAGTCTCTTGGCGCAGGCAGCGCTGCACAGCTGTGTGAATTCAAACCTCCCTTCATTTGTGTTATTCTGAGCTCGTTTTGAGTTGTTTATTTTCTATCTCTTTCTCCTCCCTTATTTAAACCACGACATGCCAAAACTGAATTTGCTGTCATTCCTGTTCTGGTTGGGGTCTTTTATGTTGCTGATTTTAATTTGTTCACATCTACTGCTAAGCTCCTGGTTTCTTGTTGTTGTAAAAGGTATAAGCTTTGATTTCTATTTTACTTTTCCTTATTTTTGTTAACAATTTATGCTTACAGAACACAAGATATGCTGTAAACCCTGTTAGGACATAATGTGAATACGTATCACTTAATATAGTTCACTATTTGGCTTGACTGTAAGTTGCGTTAATTAATAAAAATGTTTAAAGAAAATTCCTGATGTGACTTGTCTGTTTAATCATTTGATATGTGTATGCTCGGATTGAATGACTTATCATTGAAATGCAATATAAGCCTTTTTCACAGGTGTTTCTCATCACACTAACGATGTGTCTGTCAGCCATGCACAAACCAAAAACAGCTAAATTAAGCAAAGCATAATTAACTAATTACATTTTCCCATTTACTGAACCTTTTTTAACAAGACTAAATATAATATTCTTTGAGACTTTAAAGGGCTGAATATTAACAAATACCAATGGAAAATTGCAAATGGCTGTTTTATAATTTATAGTCAAGTTGCACTTTTGACTCTCAAAACTACATTTTTACCAAACATTAACCATTTTTCATGCACGGTACAATTGTCTGTCACCATTTATTTTAGTTAAAATGAAGAGATTTCACGTATGCTAATGTGTAGATTAAAGGCAGTGTCTCTAACTTGACAAGTAACATTTATCAGATGATATGACATGTTACTTGTTTTTATCCAAAGCTCAATACTGTGGGCAATCCGGGGTGAAGTGCCCTATTAAAAAGAATAGTGCTAGTTTTTCTCTTTTGTAGATGCTTTTACCGTCTTGTCAAATTATAACCTATTAGTTGAATTACCAGTCACATTTAACAACAGTGCATTTCAAACTTTATTTGGAGTATGATCAGGACTTTGGCATACTGCAACACTTTAAAGTAGGACCATGAGGAGGGTTTCCACATTCACAGATATAAAACATTAACAAATTGGCTTATGACAGCAAAGATGACAATGTAGATCAGGGGTGTGAAACTCAAGGCCCGGGGGCCAAATCCGGCCCTTGACTTCATTTTATGTGGCTCCACAAGAGCTTGCAAGAGCTTGCAAAGCTTATAATATGTTTGTTATACGGTTACATGGCGATTTACAGAAGCACGTTGCCCATAAACTACATTTCCCACAATGCATCTCAGATATGCCTTTTTTTTCCTCAGAATTTGTCTTTTTCTTCAAAATGTTACTTTTTTTTCAAAAATATCACATTTTTTTTGGGAATTTGGCTTTTCTTTTTAAATCATTTTGTGACATTCTCACTGAAGAGACTTGCAATTATTTGCCCTAGACTTCTGCTTTCAGACGTAGTTAATTATGAAGTTATTACCCTATCGGATAATAATCCAATGCAGAGGCAATCATGTAATATAATACATTATTATTTATATATGTATATTTATAAAGTCTTAAAGTTACAACCGGCCCTTTGAGTGTAACCATAATGCTGATGTGGCCCTCGATGAAATTGAGTTTGACACCCCTGATGTAGATGGTCCGACAGGCTGACAACAGGAGAATTAAAAACATAACAATCTACAAGTATAAATCACCATACTGATGAAAAACTAGTATATGAAAACAAAACTAACAAAATGTATCGACAGACAGTTTGATCTTGCATCATGAAGTGTGAGGAGTTGTGCGTAAACAGGCCTCTTAACCTTCTTTCTGCCCAGTTGATCCTGTGGAGGACACTGACAGAAGAGTTAGGACCAGCTACATAAAAACACTAAAGGATTAAGTGGTTTGGACGTAAAAATAAAACGGTTACACAGGTCTCTCAGGCAGGGTAACGATGTGTGACAGGTTTCCTGGACGACGACTGCTTCCTTGTCTTCACACTGGAGGTCAGACGGTGATCATAAATCCCGGATTTCCTTGACGAATGAAACCAAGGGTAATGCCTACAAAATAACTTGACATGTAACTACAACAATAAATTAATGCAAAAATATGGCCCGAGTTAGTGCGTGACCAGATTTTTTTGTTTCATTCTCAATGAAATTCCACATTGAATAGAAAGATCTTTCATAAAAAGTTATAAAATAAATAAGCACTCTTTCCCTTTGAGTTTTGAGTAGAAAAAAAGTTGCACAGCGTGCAGGCCCAAGAGGAGAAAGAGCAGTACATTTTTTTTAAATGATTATTTATGTTATTTTGCAGAGGTATCTGTGCCCTCTGCTGCTCTTCTTTGGCCTTGTGGTCACAGACATGCTGGCTGGGGGGGGGATCAGTGCGACCCTCCTCAGTACACCCAGTTCACCGGAACCCACTGGGGTTCACTGCACAGTTTGTCTACATCGGCCTGTAACGCCTCGAAGGCCTTGTCCAGGTTGTCGTTGGCGATGGTCAGGTCGAAGTAGTGGCTGTACGCCCTCTGGATCCGCGCGCTCTCATCCACCGTCTTCCTCAGGTCCACATCCTGCAACACAGGTCAGTGGTGGAGAGATCAGCGCTAAAAGCTCTCTTTTATGAGATTGTCGCTTCTTTGACATCAATTTGTAAATCGTCCACATTTTAGGGGGGGGGGGTTATTGTTTGGGAGACAGACAAACTTCACATAACAATGACTACAATGTTTTTCTGTCAGAAAATATAAATAAATGATAAGGAATTGTTACAAGAACCGGGTTATGTGATAGTCTCCAACACTGCATAGCGCTAAATCAAAGCATCCATTTTGTGTATGATAACGTGCTTTACTCTAGTGTTCAAAGACCATGGCTGACACACAGGCAAGGACTTTGTCTGTGAATACGCTCTCACCTAATCACACCCTAACCGGGGGTACGGGTGATTAAATGTATAAATCATGCTTTCACAGGGCTGTTTTGAGTTATTTATGCTGGCTCAGTGTGGGTAAAGTAGTGATGATGTGCATGGGAGTTGTTAACCTACTGTGAGTTGCTTAGTGGTGATGCCTGCGTCCACCACAGCTTTGTGCATCGCCTTGAGAGTATCAAAATCTGGCGCTGCAATGAACACCACGTAAGGCATGAACTCCGCTGTTTTCAGCACCTTCAGAGCCTGGGGAGGCACACAAAGTTCAAAAAGGAATTATGTAACACGACAATATTTAGTTTTAAAGCTCACTACAATGATAATGCTGCCAAATGTTCTCTCTGAAAGGACCCTCAACACTTTTTAATCAAACCTCCTCTTACCTGTGGGTTGACGTCCAGGATGCAGGTGCGTCCCGTGCCCACCACCTCGTGGATGGACTCGATCTTGGTGCCGTACAGGTTCCCGTCGTACTCGCCATGCTCCAGGAACCGACCGGCTTTCACTTCCCCCTCCATCTCTGTCCTTGTGGTGAAGTGGTAAGAGTTGCCGTCCAGCTCATCGTCACGTGGCCGCCTTGAAGTGACTAAGAAAAAGCCCAGTTAAATGTAAAGATCAGTTAAAGGTTTCTTTGTGTTACCAAATTAAGAGAAAGACCAAAGTCAGGACTTACATGGCATAGTGGTGCCGAAGCGTGTGGGTTGGAGGACCATCAGCCGGTTCTTTAGGCTGCGCCGGCCCACGCCCTGAGCACCAATCAGAACTAGCGTCTTCCTCTGGAAAGCTGGCACCTTCGCCACCTCTTCATAGATCTGCAGCTCGTGTCTGTCAAACTCTGTTGAAACACAGGCACAATTATAAGCCAATTTAATAAAAGATACTTAAGATGTAAGATAGCAAAAAACAGCTCCTTACCTGCATTCTTGGCTGTCAGGTACATCATCTTCTTTTTCTTTTTTCCAGCTATGGTTCCACAAAGGATCCCTACAAAAACAAAGTATGCAGTTTTATGTCTATGCTATAACAGCATGTGGCCAGAAGGGGGCAGTCTTGGATCATTAAGTGTTTGAAACATTGCCTACTCAATTGCCATGAATCCGTTTTTAGTGGTAAAAGCAATAAAGAAGTGACATTCACAGTCTTTAGGCCAATCCATCATTTCAACATCAGGATTTTTAAAGAGAGAAACAGGAAGTGTGGATGTCTCAGCTCTAACGAAAGCAAAGTAGTGTATTAAAGACGCACACACGAACATACCTGACCCATCAAAGTCTCGGGGGACAAAAGCTTTCCTCTTCTCTTCCAAGAACTGACTGGGTATCAGTCCTGTAGCCCCAGCGATCACATGGCACGCCTGGCAAAAAGGAAAGATCAGATCATGGTTAATTCTTTAAATCTTTATGTCTCGTTAAAGTAAATGATGGACACACAGAGGAGATGGAGGAAAGCTCACCTGCCACCAGTTGGGATCCTCTCTGTTGACAATCTGAAGAATGTCCCCTTTCTTGAAGGCCATCCCCGCCTCTCTGCAAGGGGTCAGGTTGTCACTTAGTGGGCTGTAGTCGAAGTATGGCCGCACGTACACCTGTGGAGAACACATGCACAGTTTTGAGTCTTTGCGCGATTTAATTCATATTTATTGGCTTGCTTAGAATAACAAAATGCTTCTGGATTAAGCGATGAGTCTTACATAAAAAGTACAAAAACACAGATTCAGGCTCAGCATGCTGTCTCACACACTGACACAGTACCATCGGCTCATTCACACACATTATGTCTGACGTCCCACACTGCACTGACACAGCTGTTCACGCTGCGCCACAGCAGAGGCTTTGCCAGGAAGGGTAAGTGCTCTGGCTGATGTATTCGATTAAACAAGCAGCCAGAGGAAGCAATAAAACAAGCCGGTGAAATATACTGTGCAGCAGAATGTGATTCTGCATTATGTCTCATTCAGTTTTACTGCTCTCCGTTCAATTTACAAAGCACTTCCAAACTGTTGTGTTCGGGATGCAAAGCTGCTTTTCTTTTCTTCACTCAACCTCCATACCTAGTCAAAAGATTTGCACGCATGAGGGGAAACATCTAAAACTACCATATACTACTGTACTTTCCACGTGGGGGAGCATGAGATTACAGGAAGCATGTGTGTGTGTGTGTGCAGGAGACAGAGGCAGCTAGTGTGACCCAGATAGCATGTGGAGTGTTATTAATAGGGATCCCAGGGTTCACATTCCTGCGCAGGGGATTGTGGGAGGGCCGAAGGATGGATCACCAACTTTGAACCACTGCCCAACATCTGCCCCTCATTACATAAGTGGCCCGTGCTTGCGTTTAAATTAGCATCTCATCGGTGTGTTTACCTGCGGGGCGGCGGGAGCGTCTCGGTAGCTCGGGAGTATTTTCAGCGTGATTCCTCCGCTGCAGTCTTTGAGCATCTCCTGCAGCTCCGTGGGGTTGTTGCCGACGTCCTTCCCGTTCACTTCCTTTATGATGTCGCCCACATGGAGGAGACCCTGCCTGTCAATCATGCCCCCGTGAAGGATTCGAGCGATGACAAGGTCGTCTTTCTCCACACGAAATGTCACGCCCTGAGAGGGAGGAGATAGATATCTGATTTTAGCACACCCGAATTCACACGTTCACCCACAATCCTACTGTTCTTTTATTCTTTAAACTTATTCTTTACGAGTGATTTTCTCACATTGCCCTTTATATCCATTAGTATTCCAATTTAGATGAACAGTTTCTTTAAGAAGGAGTCTCAAATCCAAGAAATTCAACATGAAAAACTAAACTTATAGAAATAAAATTAATAATAACACTGAGATAGTAAATAACACAGGAATAAAAAATTCAATAAAAAATGGGGTTATATATAAGGTCATCCTACATATTAAATATTATAATATGATATCCATGTACCAGAATATTTCAAAAATAAAAATTCCTAATTTTAAAGAACCAATATTATATTATTTTGGGGTGTCACACAGTCTAGTTCCTTCTTTTTTAATGCAGTCTTTATAATCCTTCCATTATTAATCCCGGTTTCCTCCTATTACCTCCACCAATGGTGTCCATCTTTCTTTTCAAGTTTCCCTCTGTAATCGTAGCAAGTCATTTTTTCCAAATCCTACTGTTCTGACTATCTACACATCTCCTTAGTGATTTACTTGGTCATTCATGTACTGGATTACTCCTCTCTAGCAGTACACACACACACACACACACACACACACACACACACACACACACACACACACACACACACACACACACACACACACACACACACACACACACACACACACACACACACACACACACACACACCAGTGGCTCTCCGGCCTTCTTTCGGATGCCAATCATGCGCACAGCGTCGGCCTGCATCAGCGCGTTGTTCACTGCCGCATCATTGGTCATGTCGGTCGGGGGCGGGACTTCGTAGCACTTAGAAGCCACCATGTCGTGTGCCTCCAGTAGAGACTGAAAAAAAGAGAGGAGAAGTAATTTAGAAGGGAAATGATGAAAGAGGAAGGCAAAGGAAGGACATATTTTTTTATTTATATAGCACACACAACAAGGCAATTCAAAGCACTTAACATAAAACATAAAAGGCTTTGGGACAAAGTGCAAATAAAACAGGACATTCAGATACAATTAAAGAGCCAGGGGGAATTGAAAATGAAAACAACCTACAATAAAAAATGCAAGGTTATAGTGCAATGTAGGAAATTATAATTATTTTGTTTAGTAAAAGGCAGCCGCAAACAGAGGATTACATGTAAAACAGCTAAGAGTTACAGCTTTAAGGGAGTTTGTTCTAGATTTATGGTTAACGAAAAAGCATATTCTAGTCTTATAAATAAAAAATGGCAGCCTTGTTAACTTAATATATTCAATGGTTTAGCTGCTATAACAATAATAGGTCTGGTACGACACATATTAGAAGAATATTCCTGTGCAAGTACAATTACTGAGACAAAGTACTGACTTATTTTCAATGTTTGCTACCGTGACGCTATGTGCATGGCCCTGTAAATGTAACTAGTGGCCACAGTTTAGTGTTTAATGAAAGTTACATTAGCTTCCTGGAATGCTGAATCAACAAAACCACTACTTGATGTTACAAAGTTAAAAATTGTAGAAGATGGTGGATCAGTGACGCAGGCTAAATGCAGTAACAAAGTCATCTCAGGGACAGACAGTGAAAAAGGCTTTTAACAACATATGGTAATTATCTACTTTGCATTGCTGCGGCATCTGTTTGTTTTATGGTGTTCTGGGCTTGATTTTGCAAAAAAAATAGACATGAACATCAATCTGTTAAAACACTTAATGAGGTAGTCCAAGATGTGCCTAAATGTTGGCAAAAACTAATCATCTAATGGCTCAAATCCCAAATATGGATTACCACAAACATTTAACTCATATAATTCTTGGTTTGCTGACTGTCCCTCTGTATCCATCGTCCAACTGACATACAAGCCTGTCTTTTGAGATGCTACCAACAGCTTTTTTAAAACAGATAGTCAAACAGGAAATGTATTGGTGAAATCTCTGTAGTCAAATTCAATATTTGATGTGATATCTGTTTCCCTCATTTCCTCTTTTTCTTCCTAACCCGTCTCTCCCTCCCTCCCTCTCACTCAGTAGGTCAACAGGGGCTTATCCTTCAGCTTACAGCACAAAGGGCTCTGATTGGCTCAGAGGCTTCGCTTGGCTCAGAAGTCTAACTCCTATTAGTCGAGCCTGTGTAAAGCCGCTGGTAGGTCCGACGATAAGGGTTAATGTTCTATTGATGCATAAGGAAGGTACAGAAAACACCCCCGTGCTACTATAACTGCAGTCAAAACATTACAACTCCAGGCTGAGATAATGTTTAATGTACTATACATTTCTTGATAAAAAATATCAAAACCTATCTGTAATTATGGCATTTAGCTCCAAGAAAATAACTTGAAAAACCTTTGTGAGGTGTGAAATGCAAAAAGGTTGCAAAAGTATTGTCTACCAATGGGTTTCAAATGTCATATAACTTCCCAAAACTGAGTCAATACTCCACAAGCAGGATATACCACATGCATTATGTGATAATGTCTGTTTTACTTTAACCCTCGTGCACAAGATCAAGTGTTTGGCTCTGCCTCACCTGGAAGTGTGGCTCCTGGAGGATCCTGGACAGTTCGGCCGCACTGTTGTCTTGCAACTTGAGATTGTTTATCTCTCCCAAGATATCCGTCACCAGCTCCACATTGTTGTCCTGCACCGCCTCCAGCTTCACTTCCTCTAGCTGCTCGTGAGCCTGGGGGAGAGAGACAGGCTTAGGGAGGAGAGATCTCAAGAGCTTTTTTATTTTTGCTCTCTTTGTAACTTTGTGTGTTAGGATAGTAATTGTCTGAATTTGTGATTTTGGATTCTACATACAGGTAATAGCTGACTGTGTTACAATGTTAAAAGTCAAAGGTCCTTTTTTGATATAAAATGGCAGAAAACAACATTAGCCTATCCTCTAACTGAGCTAATTGGTATACATCAGTGATGTGTTCGATCAAATGGTGTGTGTGTGTGTGTGTGTGTGTGTGTGTGTGTGTGTGTGTGTGTGTGTGTGTGTGTGTGTGTGTGTGTGTGTGTGTGTGTGTGTGTGTAGAGGTCTTGCAAACACATGCACTGTCAAAAAGGCAAAGACAGTATAAATGCATTAGTGCAGACGCAGGAGCACTCTGTTAGTCAAAGCCTTACAGTACTTCAGCACAGCAAGCAAAGCACTGGTGGGAGCAGAGTGTGTTATGGGGGGGGGGGGGGGGGAGCTCGGAGGTGGCAAGCGGTTAGTCTACTCCCCCCGAGCTATGTGTGTGTGCTACCTGAGCCAGGAGACGTACAGTGGGACTTTCCATGATGCCGCGCAGGAAGAGAAGGTCGATGTCTTTGGCGCCCGTGGAGGTGGGCAGCTCCCGAGGATGATCCGACACCTGCTGCATGGCTGGATAGACGGGTGGAGAGATAAGGAAAATAGAGACATAGACAAAGAGAAACACAGATAAGGAGAGTTAGTGAAAGTCATACAAGCATAAACACACACACACATAAGATAAGAGAGAGAAGTAAACAGAGGCGTAATAATATCAGAACCAACCTCTAACTTTTACGTTACTTAGGCCAGCAACTTAACATGATTTCGTTATCCATTAACCTGCAGATTACTTCCTTGATTAGTAGTTTGGGTTATAAAATGTCAGAGAATAGAGAAACATATCCATCCCAGTTTGTCACAGTCCAAGTTGATGTTTTTAAATGTCTTGTTTTATATGATATACAACAGAGAAAAAGCAGGATATCTCTTCATTGAGAGGCTGAAATCAGCATTTTCTGCTATTTTTATATTAAAAAGCAATCTATTAACTAAAAAGCTGGTGAATATTTTTATTTTTATTGATTTAGTAATTAGTCCGTATTGTTGCAGCTCCAATGTTACTCAATTATTGCTAATCTACACGAAAATGTTTTAAATTACAAGAGAAATATAATACAAATATATCTTAATTATATCATGCCCTTGAGATGTTGTTGCTACACAGCCTCCCTCCCCCCCCCACAAATATATCAAAATAAAGCTCCATCTGGAGAATCATTGCGTCAGGTCTGTTCACAATAACCACAACAGCATTAAAAGTCCAGTGATAAAACTCCCACATGGACCTACATAAAATGTGTATAGGTTGATTTCTGAGAAATATTCCTACTTTGTTGAGTCTTGTATTAAATGTGCACACAAACAGAGATAGGTAGAGGTGTGACTGCAGGTATCAGCGAGATAACGCCTTAATGCCAGGTCTCAAAGCCCACGTAAGCCCATTTAAGACACTTAAAGCTCTGGGAATGTGTGTGTGCATGTCTGAGTCAGTATACACTTATGTGGGTAGTAAATATGTCTAGTCATCACATATATCCAACATATTTACCCTGTGATTATGAACCTATGATTATCATCTTTAACCTTGACTCAAGTTATAAAGTCAAGACACCTATATAGTCCTATATAGAAAAAGGTGACACATTAGTTGCTGGTTTGAGAACATACAAAGGATTTGTGTATTGTGTTTTATTGTGTGTGTGGTATGGACATACTATGCCACAGACTGTAAACAACATAAAAATATAATTGTAACGTTTTCAATGCTATTCACTATCTGGTTTAAAGTACAAAGGAAGTCAGTTCAACTATTGTTTGATATGGATTTATTTAATATCCAAGTTGCACAGTTGTATGATGAAGAAAGAAGGAAGGGAGCTTACAGGGTAGAATATGTCAAATATAAATGCAATTTATCTCACAATGAAGCAAAGACCTCCCAATGTCTTGATAACCACAGAGCAGAGAGACTGCATAACCAGAGGGCTCCATGCAAAAACAGCCCTTAAATATTTATGATCCTCTTAAAGAAAGCCAAATGGGGCAGAGAAGTTAAACTGCAGACTGTTGAGCCTGTGTATCCATAAACCAATTTGTTTACTACATCATGACACACTTAACACAATCCATAACTGAATGCATATATGGAATGCACTAACTCAGTTCCTCTGGGGACCCAACACGATGTTTCACTAACTACAAAAACATACAGTAGGGCTGTAATTGTAGTAAACACATCCACACATGTGCAAACACATAAACAAGCGTTAAACCACCAGCCTCAAACTCACCCAATCACACTTATAGAAAATCGCAATACGATTTGGAGGATTATGTGTTTTCCTATTTTCCCAAGATGTATCCAACATCTGACTACAAAAATACACACATACAAACAAACAAACAAACAAACAAACACACATTCACACAAACAAGCACACACACATACAGCATACAGCTGTATCCTGGGTTTCAATGCTTTCTGATGACCTTTCCCCACCAGGTCAGCTCTCTGTGTCACTGCGTCCTCGACCACAGGAATGTTTGCTCATCCACAGCCCGTCCACAGCCCCCCCCTCTGCCACGTGTACTAGTGTGTACGTTACTCATGCTAACAAGCAACCCTGGGATGCTTTTCTATCCTGAGAGAGAGATAGACATGAACTAAAGCCTCCTAACTGAAGTCTGTATAATCCCATGAAATATGGCATGGAGATACCACCCCCCACGAGCCTCCTGCTAAAGCTTGCCTGAAGAAGTTATAAAATCTGAGAGATTACAGCATTTGGCGGTTACAATAGTGTTTTCATCTACACATGAATCGTCCTGCTTACCTGCTCTTAATTCCCGTCTCTGTCTGCAGTCTCTTTTATCCTCCGACCCCCGCCTCTGTCCACCTACCAGCACCGTTTTCTGTGAATGCCAATGCAGAGCCTCCCTGCTTAACAATTCCTAACTCTCTCTCTCAATGCTACACATTAAAAATTAAATAAGAGGTGCACCTGGGCTGACACAAAAGTCTCCCACACCGAAAAACACTTTTATTATAATGGGATTTTTTCAGTAATGAAGGTTATGAACTGAACCGCCTCCAGGGGCAATAAGCAAGCAGTGAATGTAACCAAGGTGACTCACATAGTTGCTACGTGGTATTGTAAACAGGCTTAACTAAATTAGAAGCAAAAGTTTATATATTGACTCAGCTGAAGTCATGGAGCTAGCTAACTAGTAGCTACAACTTAAAGCTAATGGATGGATAGTAGCATTTGGAAATAGGAAATAGTAGGGAATAGTAAGTTACTTCAAAGAAGTTTTTCTGTTTATAATAGTTCACATTAGCTAGAAGTTATTGGTAAATGTTTGAAATAGATTGATGAATAAACCTGTAAAAAAGTAATAGATAGACACAATAGATAGATAGCAATGGTTGAAGTGTCCAGCTTTTGCCACTAACAAGTGGTAGGTTAGTACATGTAAAAATGACCTAACCAACATTAACATTGACAATAAATAATGTGTTAAATAACATCTAATTTAAAATTGAAATTGAACAGCTTTGGGAAATGATGAAGATGTTTTTAAGTTCTTCTGACAGAGCTGACAAACTCGACCGCCTTCTCATTTTACATTAATCCCTTTCATCAATCAAAACAAAATCAAAGACTGCAGAATCTCTCCCCTCCCTGGTGACACCCCGCCTTTCCCTCACCTCCAGACGTATCTGTTCCCTGGGTGGACGGCACTGTAGGGGGCCCCTCCGCGCCAGGCTGTCCCGGGGCCGTCACCTCCTCCTCTTCCCGTACCCCATTGGGACAGGCGTCCTCCATAGCTGTGACCATCGCCAAGCCCTCCTTCTTCCTCTCTGCTGCCTGAAGTACGCTAAGGCTAACCACTAGTGAGCACCAGCAGTTCTGCAACTACGTTGTCTCTCCTCCAATCGTCTTGTCTGGCACTGCTGACCCGCTAAACTCCCAAAAACACAGAAAGAGGCAGAGAGAGGAGAGAACGAGAGAGGATTGAGGACATAGGAATGAGAGAAGCAGGAGACAAAAAGAGAGCGACAATAGAGTGGGATTAAGATCAGGGGATATTGAGAGACAAGGAGATGCAGAAGGGAGGAAGATGAAGGGGGGGTTAAGGAGGGAAGATACTGATGTAAGTTCAGAAAGACAGGCGAGAAGCCGGAGAGAGGTAGAAAGCTGGAGGGCACACACAGATGTGGACATGCGTTCAATACTTGTCGCTCGCCTCCCTCCACTCTTTAATACCTTCCTGACCATCACCCCCCCCCTCCGTTGGTCCCACACACACATAATCCCACAATCCTCTCCTGCTGTTGAGGGCTTGCTTGAATACCCCTCCTCTTGTTTCCCCATCCTGAGTCGAGTCGAGTCGCCACACACACACACACACACACACACACACACACACACACACACACACACACACACACACACACACACCAGTTGAATGTGTCATTATGTAAGTAATCTTACATAAGTGTTACTGAAGGGGGTCTGACCCTACATTCCCTATTCTCTTCCCCCTTCTTCCTCTCATTCACACTGCTCCATGGCTCGGGCCCCCCCGCTGCAGCGCTGTGCAGAACGCTCAGCGTGTGCAGGACCAAGCCGCTCAGCGCCTCCTTAAAGCAGCATGTGTCCGAGTAATGGGAGATTTTTTTTCTCTGTCATTTTTACTTTGGTCTTTCCTCCTGATGTGCCCTTGTTACCTTACTGGCTGGGTGCTGACTGGATTATGCTCATTTGGGGCGGCTGCACGTCTGAGACTACATTTTGGGGGACATCCTGGAGCAAAACTCAGTTGGAAGTTGTGCTAGGTATAAATAATTTATAGAGTATATATTATGTGATGACCGGGACCGGATATTGGAAAAACTGCTATCTATCCAGTATATTTTGAGATATTTCACTATATATTAAGAACTCCCTCTGGTGGATGTGTTTTTGAGGATTATTGTTTAGGATTCATCCTCTGAGGGAAAATGAATGTCTTTACTAAGGGTTATAGCAATCTATGCGATGCATGTTGACACATTTATCGACAAAAGTGATATGCCGTCTACCATATCTACAGATAGCACGGGGAAGAACCACTGAAAACATGTTTTTTTTGTTTTTTTAATATGGTAGAAGCTCAACAGATTTGTTTTGGTGATCCTTCAGAAGAGGCACCATCCATCCCAGAGTCATCAAAAACAGGCCACTCCCACAGCGACACAGCTGTGCGAGGGGCCGCTCTGAGGGCTTTAATCCGCCCCGCCTCTCCCTCCACCCACCCTCAACATGACCATTCAACCCCTCCCCCCATTTTAGCACCATGGGATTTTAATCCGGCCACGAAAGCAGGATTACAGAATCTCTCTCTCTCCTTATCTGTCCAACCAGTCTGATGCTCTGCCTGCTCTGCCAATGTGCACTAAGGGGGCTTTCTGCTGAGATGGCCTTCACTGGCTCTACAAGTGTGAAAGAAAATGTTCCCTTTGGACATCAATACAGTGTTACAGTGCATTTCATGTCAAATAAGACCCTCAAAACAGTTCACGTTTTGTTGGGTCATTCATATGACTTCTGCCTACAATGTCAACTGAATTGTTTCTCTTTAAAACAAGAGCCTATTTCCACAGAGTTTAACTGAGGCAGAGCAGCTGTGTGAGGAGGAACAAACCCAAGTGACTTGTTTTCTCCAAAAACAAAACAACACAGGTAACCGACACAGATTTTAGGAAAATCACTGATCACGAAAATGTATGTAGGAAAGCACACTGGTTTGTTAAAATATAAGCCTGTGTGAGAAAGAATGCTGTTCCCTTGACAAATAAAATACTGTACCACCAACACAATAAAAATGGTACCAAACTAAGAGATGTATCTACCACTTATAGTTGGGAAAGATCAAAGGCAGTAATGCTAGTTGTGTCAGAACATTTGTTCCGAATGGAAAAGTTCATGTAAGCTTAAAGTCAGTATAATATATGTCAGATTTGTCAAAACGTATGAACAGGGCCTGCCTGTTTAATGTGCTTATTAAAAAGAAACATGGTGGACGAAAGCAAAATGTTGATGGCAGAAACCAAACCAACAAGTCTGGAACAAAACGTATTGTTAAAATACATCCTCTTTGTAGCGTCCATGTTAAGACTTGAAGCTCATGGACACACCAAAGTCTGAAAAGTGACTCCTGAACTCGGGAAATGGGATGAATTAAGGAGCTTGTGCAGCATAAATAGATCTTTGTTATATAAAACTGATATTTCACAGTTGTAGATGAATATAAGCAAAGGAGAAACTATTGTCAACTGTGTAATCCTCGTGGACATATTAAGACACCCGTCCCCCAAAAAATAACTGCTGATTCTTTGCTTTCTTAAAAATATGTTTTAAGAGCAGAACAGACAAAATCATGTCTGCCAGCAGAAACTAATTCTCCAGTGTGTCAGTAGTACTGAGGAAGAGGCGGGGGGGGAAGTTGTGTTTACCTGTGCCAATCGGTGTAGCCTAATCCCGGTCCTACTGGCTGCTCATCAGTCAACTGTGAAGACCTGCAGGGAGACAGAGAGATGTAAGGGTTAGTGAGACCATCCGCAAATATTCAGTCCCACTTGCACTCCTGGCTGCACACCAGTTTTCATAATTCCTCAATAACACGCTTGAGCATTTAGATTCATGCTGTTGCTTATCTCACACACACACACACACACACACACACACACACACACACACACACACACACACACACACACACACACACACACACACACACACACACACACACACAATAACTCTTCTTTTTCCCAGTGGATTATCGGTTTCATCTATCTGTGTCACCCTTGTCTCCTGCAAGATATGAGTCTTGTCTGCAGACTGAAGCCGTTGTTCATTGAAAGCAATGCACAGTCATCCAGAACCGTTCATTGTCCTCAGCTATTCAAGGATGCCTGCATCCTCAGCTGGCACCGTGCCGTCAACATAGTAAATGGCTACGAGTCTCTGAAAGTAATGACAAAGCAGTACGCATTCATTACCAGAGAGCATCTGCTCCCACTATCAGTTACCGACACAGGCATCCTCACCTTCTGTGTGTTCATGGAGAACCAGACCACTATATTAGAGGGACATTATTATGAGCTGACATTGGTTTATCATAGATACCTCTTTTTATATTGTAAGCATTGGTGGATGTTAAAAAAACAGATGAGGTACAGAGGTTCAAAACCATGATCAATGTTATCATCGGCAGTTCACCGACATCTGAGCAAACTATGTGTGCTGATGACTACTGGGAAATGCTTTAAAACAAGCAATTAAAGTAATCTGAGTTTGGATTGCTTTGGGGACTGTACTAAGTCAATAATAAACTGTCAAGCTCAAGTAGTTAGAATCAAATGTACTCTTTACATTTGGTGCAAAACCAGAGTTAAAAAGGTTATTTCCTTATTGCTTGTGTTTTCTATTCATAACTAACTCTAAATAGGTGTTTAAAACAAAATTCCTCTCATAAAACTGAGTCTGGCAGCGCTAAAACAATTTATGCTGAACTGCATAAATAAAATGCAAGCCAACAAAAAAAACAATTAAATAGTGTGATAAAAAAATAACTGATGCCTGCTGGCAGCCACAAAGCAATAGATTACCGCCCTGGCATGCTTCATTTCTTTTCGCCTCTTTTTATTTCCCTCTGTTTCCATCTTTCTCTTCCAGAGGAAATGAGAGATAGTGTAATGGCTAGATGTTCCTATAAAAACCACAGGTTCTAGCTGCTAACTCTTGAAACAGTGCATAAAGGCATCCACTAAATATCTAAATGCATAATATTGGTATATCTTCTCAGTCCCTTGCATTGGCCACTTATCCCTCGACTCTAAGCTCCTCTACAGTCGCGATAAAACATCAAAATTGTTTCCAAGGGACAAAACATTTACAAGGTGATTACGACACACAGGGGATGTTTACTCATCATTGATTCGCTATAATCTCTTGTAGCTTTTCTGGGGTCTTTTCACCCATCATGTTGGAGCTAATTGGGCTCTTATTGTATGAGAGAAAGAGAGAGGAAGAGAGAGTTAGAGGTCGATTCATTACACAACACAGATTACAATCAGGCAGGGCACGCTCATTGGAAGTGAAAGATATCCCTTAGAGGAATGTTAATGGTGGCAAAGCTACCGGTTCAATTCCTCTGCAAATCATCCGGACAACAGGGGGGGGGGAAAGCCGGGCCATGACAATCAAAGGTCCGAACAAGGAGGGAGGAGAGACGGAAATGGTACAACCCTAGCAGAAAAATATGGGAGGGGTCACTACTGGCTTTTAGGCGATGAATAGAAATGCGCTGAGGGAGTCAGAGGAGACATCCGGAGCAAGAGAATGAGGGAGAGATAAAAGGTGGTATCCTTAAAGATTAGATGGGAGTTGTAGCAAAATCCTCTCAAATCTTGGGGAGGCTGAGAGGGAACAGAGAAGAAAGAGAGGTGGGAGTGGTCGTCGAATACAGACACCTTCTTAATCTGCCTCGCTGTGCCAAGAAACTGCCAGGTAACTGTAGTTCATCTTGTAATAGGTGCACCAAATGAAAATCTTTTTATATCTAGATTTCCATAGATGCTTTCTGTGAATTTGAATTTCCTGGAATAGTCTTAGAGAGTTTGTGATTGCACTTATTTGCATGTCAATGGCATGTCATCCAAAAGACTAGAAACTGTGTTACAACACATAATCGAATTTCTCAAAAGTCAAGTCGATTTTCTCACATTGGACTCTCAGCATGCACCAGACTAAGGACTCCCCTGATATCCTTTAATCACCATCACTGTCCACTTATCTGTCCTTCTCTTGGGGCAGAGGGGGAAATCACAGGAAGTGGTCATTTCCAATCCAAGCTGCCATTGGCTGGAAGGGACGAGCCAACAAACGTCCTCTGAGTGCCCCCTCGTTGCCAAGCACTCAGATGATGGACAGCTCATGGAAGCGGGATTACGGAGGGATCAGAGGGTTTGTTTTTGTACAAAACATCAATGCTGTCCACACATGTAAACCTGTGTGTGTGTGTGTGTGTGTGTGTGTGTGTGTGTGTGTGTGTGTGTGTGTGTGTGTGTGTGTGTGTGTGTGAACATGCACGCTATTAAAAAGCACAGACAAACATCAGCTGGCCCTGTGGTTTTAATTCCTCCGTCACGCTAGCAAGAAATCACTGGGGGTCATGACACACAAATAAATACAGACTGAAGCCCAGAGAGCATCCTTCCTGGAGTTACCATTCAATCTGTCTCTATATTCTCTGCATATCTTTTCTGTGCCTGACAAAACCTTTCCCCCGCTCTGTGCTGATCTCAGAGCAGCCGTCACTCTGACTTCCTCTCGATGACTTGAGAATCACAAAAGAGGCCAGTGAGCTCTGTCCTGCCTGGGAGCCCAGATGTCACATCATTGGCTGACTCCAGGGGTAGCAGAGGGTCATAATTAAACTTGCTCACACCGTATTACGCCACCATGGTAGTGAGTGCTCGAGGGGGCACGCGATATTCAAGGAAGCAGTGAGTATTTGTGGACGTATGTTTGTGTCTAAGGACTGGCTATTCATATAACCCCCACCGCAACCAACCCCATCATGTCTGCCTCACACCCATCACCCTCTGCCTCCAGACAAGCTCTATGTAGGTCACTCCATGTGTTAACACAGCTGCAGTATGAGGATTACAAAGCTACCCCAAGATGGACCTTTTAGCAGATTAACATCAGCACAATATTTATTATTTTAATTTCTTCTAGCCAGTCATCTTTCTATTCAAATTATTGCAGCATGTCACAGAAAGTTCATAAATCTGCTCAGTTTTGGTAAATGTTGAGTTGTAGCCACCTTTCTGCTGATTCATGCTTAATTAACCCTGCTCTACACCTGACCCTGCAAACTAAATGACCACAATGCAACACAAAGACATCAATTGTTGCATCATTGCAATGTCCTGCATCACCGTAAATGACCTCACTCTCCTCCTGGGTGATGTTCTAGCTGGTGGGGTGTCTGTGCTTTCCACGCAGCTAGGGATGATATAATTACACCGCCGTCCGTCCATGGCTCGGCGCCGAACATGCAGTGATCTTAATAATGAGCACCTCCTGACATAATCTGCGCCTGCTTTTCCTCAGTCTCTCTCCCTTTCCAGCCTCCGGTAACTAGTCATTAGTATTAAGGAAAAGATAAGGGAGGGATGGGGGAGGCGAAGTGATGCAACATGACTGCAAAGTTTAAAATATTTGAAAATTGATGTTGGATGGTGAAAATTTGAGAAGAGCCGTGGGAGGAAGAGACAAGGAAATTAGTCTCAAATGAGTTTAACCAGTGCCTTTTTCTCTGCTCATCTTGGCAACACATGGCTCTCCTCCAGAGTTATACTAGAGTGCGCTGCTAAATGAATGTGATTCTGAGCTGTTAAACAATCTCAGTAGATGACTTTTCACCATATGCTGATTATCTCACATAAATGTGTTGTATTCATCCTTATTAGTCTGTTGTCGGTGGGATTTTATTCGAGAGATGAGTTACATATTCTACATTTCTGTCTTTATGTGGTGAAAAAGAGAGGTGTTTCCGCACATAATAAAACTGTCTTATATGCAACATGGATAAAGTCATTGTTGATCTGCAGTGGTTTACTTCTCAAAGGCCTTGGTGATGGACGGAATCTGGTGAATCAGCACTATATGCTGCAGCAAAGACTGCCAAAACATTTGCCTTGCATCCATTCTTACACACGGATAATGTTCCTCTCTGTACAGGTTAGTGATTTATTTGTGTACTTAAGTGACAGAGATGCAATTAGCTCATGATAAATGTGATGGGGTTAGTTGTGTATTAACTGTGGGGAGGCTTGATTATAGTTGTGTAGATAACAACCGCTATGATACATGTGTTTTTCGTAGCCTTGCAGTGTGAGTCACCCCAGTGTTTGTCTACGTGTGTGTACTGTATGTTTTCCCTTTTTCTATCCCTCTCCTGCTCTACTCCTTCCTTTCTCTTTCCTGTACCATCTTTCATGGGTATTATTAATAATGGAAAAGTAGAAGCTCTGAAAGTTGGGTTTGGTCCCTGTATGACTCACTGACAACTCTCAGGCACTATGTTCGAACATTGGGAAGAATGTGTTTAACTTGAAATTCGTGTTGTCCTCCGTACTGCTGACAGGAAGGGATATGCATATGAGGGCGGAGAAGTCCAACTTCGTGTCTTATTCCCGCTACTTCAGCAGAACAATGAAGGTCATCCTGGATCCTGACTCAAAAGACTGCTTGGAGACTACAGATTTACTCTAATGTACTAAACTGTCCAGGTCTCCTTCCCTTCCTCCCTTTGTTCCTGCTATTAGATTCAACAAATCTGATTAGGGTTTCTGGAAGGAAGACAGAAAGATCCATAAACTCTAGTGTAGATGCAACAAGACCCATGCTCTCTGTTAGTAGTTCCTGGCTGCCAGGAAGGATCCCCAAGGATGTACGTATGTGCATGGGCTTCCCCCATCACGTGCATGTGGCTAAACTATAAGCCTTTGCCAAGTGACCCTCTGAGCAGAGAAGATTCATTGAGAGCTGAAAGTCCATCCTGATATACGAGTGGTTTCATGTTTCGATTAAGCGCTCAAACAAAGTCGTTCTGACATCGTGTTAGTGCATTATGATGAGGCGGTGCACTCATATATCTCAATGAAGGACACAACAAAATCAATAGGAACGTCTGGCTGCGTCTCTGGTCGGCCAGTCTGTGCCACACCACCAATCCCCCCCCCCCCTTTTTTTAAATGTAGTATCAACTTAAAATAAACACAGCTTTGTTCACAAAGTTTTTCTAGAGAAATAAATCCGAGGAATGTTCGTACTGGTGTGTGTGACCTGTTGTTATGGTCTCTGTGTTTAAAGCCCACCCTTTGCTGGTAGATGTTGCAGTCTATCATTTCGGGACTGGCTGCCGCTCCTCATCCTGTCAGCACTATAACCTGCAGCTCTTTCCTCATATCTTCCCATTCATGGATCGACGCCACGGTTCTGACGCATGGCCACCTCTGTGTGCCAGATTCCGTGCGCTTGAACCGTGCGCCTGATCCGTGCCAAACCTCTGCACCGTGTTGGCTGACCAGACAACTGTACATTTACACCGATTTCACCACACGTGCGGCCATTTTTTGTTACCCATCCGAGCCATTGTGGCGTGCGCACACTTGCAACTAAAACCCATCCGCTGTATCCTTCCTCATGCAGGAAAAAGGAAAAGGTTCCACAAAAGGCGCCCAACGCAGAGTGATATTTGTCTGATTAAAGCCTGTTCCCACAGCAGAGCGGGCTCTATTGGGGGGCAAACCTCCCCTTCTGTCAAACTCTACTGCACCTCAAACACGGCAAAAGTGTCTTTGTCTCCCGTTTGAACGCAAGAGGATGAATGAATCCAAATTATTCACAACACAAATAAGATCACGAGCCGTGACTTACCTGTAAATCGTGCTTTTGAGTTCGCGGTAGACCACCGACCGTCCCGGTTGGACATTCAGGCCCCCCTCAGCTGTCTGTCCTGGTCCCGCAGCAGACTACCAGAGAACACGACGCCAATCAAACAGCTACGCCCCGCCTCCTCCCCTGACGTCAGACAGCATTGACCAATGGCAGTCAAGGTACAACACTCGCTAAGTGAATACATTGTAGCATTTTCACAATGTCATACACACACTCGTCCATTCACATAAATACATGTTAGCGTTCTAACCTTTATACAGTCTATGGTTCTAACAAATACATTAAGCCTAGGCTAGGACAAATAATATTAAAGTAGGTTTATAAGTATAGCTATGTATGTATAAAAAACTATAGGCATATTTTTAAGTTAAGTATGTAAGTAAAAGACAACAAAACAACTCTAAACCTAGGCCACATGTGTTAATATACCTACTGGCATTTGATAAAAGTTTGAAAAACTCCCTTTAGAAAAAACCTTAAAATGACAATAAATGAGGCTAGATATTATTAGGCCTACTAGCCAACACACGAGACTAATTCACAAGCTAAAACTAATGCTAGCTAAAGAGACTGTTAGCAAGCAGTTAAAATGGGCTCGCTTACTCACTTAGTCGTTTATTTTAACATAATCTGTTCATTTTATATTACACATGCAGGTCTCACAGCAGCCACTACAAGTTTTACCAGACTTATTTAAGTGTTTGCATTCATTTTTCTCCTGCTTTCATCAAATCTCCACAGTGAATCCAAGCCTAGCTCTGAGGAAAGCCATGAAACAGCATGGTATGTTTTCAAATTATTGTTCATTATCGTCAATTACTATTTTATAATAGTTACTTACTGAAAGTAAAATGTTTGTCACATGAATCCGAAACTTACCAAGCTCCCCCTCTCTGAATGTTTTTCATTCCTTAGATTATCTCATTTGCATGCAGTCCGTCTGTCTGTCTGTCTGTCTTCAGTGTCTCCTCTTAACTGCTTGATTGTGTGCTATGGGCCGATTTGATGTCAGGTTGCGGTAGGCTAACCACTCGTGTAATTGCAATAATGCACTTCGAAATGCAATTTCTCCCTTCATTTAGTTTCAGAGTAGGTAGGCCTACTTAACCGTATGGCCACAAGAGAGCGCCATTAGCTAATCAATTGGCAGCCTTAAACTGACTGATGTTTTCTGACTCTAGGCTTTTACTGGACCATTCATGCTTGTTAGACCAGGTTAAGATGTACCCTCGCATCATTACCCAGTGTCATGGAGCTATTACTGCTATACAGTCATGGATTTCAGCTGGGAGGCAAGGTGCGGCACAGCAAGTCCAAACTTGATCATGAGATCAAGCATGAAATGTGTCAGGAGAGCATCTAAAAAAACAATCAATGGAGAATGTTTACTCAAATAATGAATCCCATATTATATATTTAATATGTTGTCAACCATCAATCATGGCTCCAGTCTGATAAGGTATGTCTGACATTTTGAAATGTCCAAACAGGGTTCACGGTTTAATAAATCAACTCCCAGACTTGTTTTTATATCTAATCTCCCCAATCTAATAAAAAAATGTGATCCATTTCGCCTATCAAACAGACACACAGAAGTACATTTCTTCAAACAATTAATCTTTAATAGCACAATTATACAATACAATCAACATGCCCTCTCCAAACTGTACTTTTATGTTTCACAGATGATATCTCTGGATAATCTATTTACAATTTTATGGCACAGACTATAAGCAGTTGTGATTGTAGCTGATGAGTTAGGACGAGGGGTTGAATATGTGGCGGCTCATAAAGGTAAAAGGAGCAGAGGCAGGGTGGTCATTTTGTGGAGGAGGGTATGATGGTAGAGGTCAGAATGTCAGCAGGGCAGCAGCGAGGTTGAGCCAACACTGATGAAAGCATCACCACATTGATGGGTCATATCTGGAGAGAGAATCAAAGTGCAAGGTTAGATTAATGTTACATCATCATAGAGCTGTACACTTACAGTTTTACACACACCTCGACTGTGGGAGCGTGTCTGTGCTTTCCTTCAACAGCAGCTCTGAGACCAGTGTGTCCAGAATCTCAGGACTGGACCTCTTTCCATACCTGAGACACAGAAAAAGAACAGACAGATAATGAAATGGCTTTGCTGTGACATTGACCTTTTAGCTGATGACATATTCAAAAAACATCACAGATTAAAATTTATTTATCTGCTTGTCATGAATGTATAAGTCAGTTAATATTGAACCGAGTAACACTGAGACCCTGCAGGGCCAGAGAGGAGTTGCATAGCAGGGGGCCACATTTCATTTTCGGTGCCTCAGATGATAAGCTGTGTCGGCGCGCTTGTGCCCCCTAGGTGGCTAAACGCCTGCAGCTGGCATTCAAGCCACTGACATTCAGAAGAAAGCTGAAAACAGTGGGGGATTGGACCCGCCATGCAGTCACAGTCACTTCTTGATAGCTTGTTTTTTGTGTGGTAAAAGGGCAGCGGGTGTTCCCTGTTCAGTGCAGCCAAACCACGACCCCAACATACGAAACTTTAGGGCTTTTCTTTTCACACCTTGTTTGTTTGAGGTCAAATCATTTGGGCTTTATCTCAAAATTAACCTATACATCAAAATCATAACTGATAAGTCTCACATGTTGTGGAAAGTTTCCTTTTTAAGACCTAAATCTGAGCGCAGACACAATTTGACATGTTTTCTGTGAAATCCACTGAGACAAATATAACATTTGTGATATTGGGCTATATAAATAAACATTGATTGATTCTGTGAATCCTTGCAGTCATGATAATGATTAACCGGCCAAAATGAAAACCTATGTACATGGACATTGCCCACAATTAAGGGCTATTAGGAAAAATGGCTCACAATAGAATATACTAAAGCATCACTAACAAACAAGCATATTTTATCTTAAAGTAGTCATCTCATTATATTCAGTGGTGCACATTTTTAGAATTAGACATAATATAATTAAATATAATACAATAGGACAAGAATGGCCAATCCAGTCAGAGAAAGTGCTCGTGGTAATAACTCCAGCTCTATTAATGAAAGCAAAGAGGTGAAATTAGTCCGCCTACCTCTGTCTTGTGATGAGGTTGATGTAGTGTCTCAGGGCTGAGTAGTACTTGGCCAGCTCATCCGCCGGGGCGTCCTCCCCGGGGTTCTCCGGTTTCATCGGGTACCCCTCCGTCAGGGCGCCCAGGCACAGCAGCGCCCACAGCAGGAAGCCCAGAGTCCCCAGCCAGCTCACCAAGTTAGGATGCATCTGACAGAGAAATACAAAAACAACCGTAAAACTGTTAGTCCCTCACTGGCCACTTGTTTCACTGTGCGTAAAAGTTCCCCTTTCCGTTTTTAAATAATGCCTTATTGATATCAATAACTGAAGATTCAACGCTAGAGCCTTAAGAATGTAATAGGTAGAAGAAAAACAAAAATAAACATGCCCACATTATTGGTAATAGATTTTCAATAATAATGCAGCTACAAAACAACCATCAAAAGTCATGTCGAAAGACTTTGAGTAAATTTCACAACAGAAATATAAAAGGTTTTGTAAATCAAGTATTAAGGCACTTACTTTGCCTAGAGTTTTGAGGAATGTTCTCGCGTTGTCCTGAGGCTCTCTTCTGCTCTTCTGGGTGCTTGGTGCGCGCTCGGTTTTATATCTGTGTGCGGCACACGCGGTGCAGAAAAACGCGTCAGAGCTGCGTTCAGCACGAGTCTTTCTTCACGTGAACGTCACCGGTGATGCTGTCATTAGGGTGCTTTAAAATAAAGCTGTTTACACACATTTAATACACGTAAAGTAACTATGTATACTAAAAATAGAATCAGTTAATAACCCTTTTCTGCAACCATTCAATAGAGATTAGTTAGGGAGTCCTTTTTAAAGAATGTGACCAATAACATTTAAGGATATCAAACAGATTAAAACCCAATATATTTTTGCAGCAATGATATTATAACCCATTTGATGAGTTCACTACAAAGTCACTGTTGAGCACTGATACACTATATTTCATTTGTAAATGTTAATGTATTGTTCATGTAATATTATATATGTGTGTGTGTGCATTTGGCACATACAGCCCCTCTTAAAATATGTGGCATTCATACACACACACACACACACACACACACACACACACACACACACACACACACACACACACACACACACACACACACACACACACACACACACACACACAAACTGCCAAGCAGATTGATTCACACATGCTGAGTTTGATGTTTGGGTGTTTATGAAGCTTCTCTATGAAGGAAGGTGATAAATGATTTCACAATCAAGTAGTGATTCTTCTTCATAATGAAATCAATAATCCCATCTGAAGTCACACAAAAAAAATGGCGGTGATGTGACTCCGTGGGCGAACATCAAATGAATCGTTCTGAGCCTACCAAAGGATGCTTCAATGAGGACGCTTTGGGTGATCTGGAATAAACAAGATCTCAGAAAGACTCACATATAGATGAGCCCTTTTTATTCTGTTCGACTGAATCAGTCTAATTTCGCTTTGCAGTTCATTCCATCTGGAAAGAGAGACTGGGACACTCAACGTGAACAAAAGGCCTAAATATGAATCAAGTCACGTCAGTCAAAGAAGAGCCCAATCTCCCACTTAATAATAAAAAAAAAAAGCACTTTAAATGAATATCACCAAGTGCTTCATTTACTTCCTATTCATGAACCTTTTGTATACTGGCTCGGAGCCATATAATCTATCAAAACCTCGTATTCTTCATCACTGCTGCTTTTTAAGTTGCGACGAGGATGCGTTAAGGGCTTTTTGTGTTACACAGGATGTTGAGAGGGAGATGAGGAATGAGACACGAGTGTGAGAACATGGAGCACAAAGTCATGACCGAATCATGATGATCGCAGGCAGGATTCAGAACTTCTAGTCCTCTTCAGGGGATACTCACTCTCAGTGGCTCACTTCAATAGGTATAACACCTTTTTCAAGGAAACAGCTTGTGTCTGCAAGTGTCTGACATGTGAATGAAGAAGATGTATAAAGCATGTAGACTAAGTTAAGAGGTTAGTAAATGTTTGCTTAAACATCAGAGTGCATGACTAAACTCAATAAAATAATCCCGGAAAGATGCTCAGTGTTTAAGAGATGACAATTTATAATTTGGCCAAATGATTATCCTTTGAATGCAAAAGTAATGTATATTTGAAGCAGGAAAATCTAAGATGGAAGAGGCTAGTTAAGGTAAGCTAAGAACAAGCAACACTAGGAGTGTTTGGTCATGATAGCAGCTTTTTGAGGCTGTGCTTACAGCAGTGCCTTGAGCTAAATGCTAACAGTATCTTGGCAACATGCTCAAAATGAGTGCCCGATGCTTATTAAGTAACACGGGGTGACTAATGCTGGCATGTTGATGTCAAGCAGACAAGCGATGATGTTATCCATGGTCCCCATTTTAGATTAGAATTTAGAAATGAGCTAATTAGTACTAACTAAGTACAGCTGAGGTAGATGGCAATGCCCTTCATTAAGCAGGTATTTGGACATAAACTAAATGTAACTGTTGGCCTGCTGATGGCATTAAAAAAAACGTAGACGATAATCAAAGTTATTAAAGTTAATAATGAAGGAAACAAGAATGCAGAAGTGGAGATACTGGAGACTGGGGGCAATTCTCACAACTTGTATTTATGATGGCACTACTAAAAACCTCACTCGAAATGTTTACCAGATAATGGGTTCTGTGTTTAACTTCTTACCAATCAAGTGTTTTTACAAGCAATGTTATAGTTACAATATTGATTGACAAATTATAACTCAAATGTTACATCTGCTTCCTCAAACAGGGACAATTGTAACGGCAAATGGGAAAAATTGTAAAAGCACACCTAATCCTTTCATTTAAATATCAAGGCCAACAATTAACTCCAAATAATTCAGACACAGTTCAATGATTTAATATTCATTGAACAATTAATTGCTTTCATTCATCAAATCCATGTGGGGGATGTATTTTAACTTTTTGAACAGCACACATCTTTTCCAGTCAAACAGCTTTTAGAAAATCAGAAAGGGAAGTAGATGACAAATAATGAACACGGGAAGAAATAACTCTTGATGTCAGTGCTGCTACTACAGATGAAACATTTTAACTTATCATCAATGGATCACCACCTTCATTGTGGGACATAAGGGATATTTCCTTCAATGCATTTTACAGCGACAGCCATTAGTGACTCAAGGTGGGTCGGTACCACTTTACAATAAGACTACCCTTATAAAGGATTCATAAAGGGTTTATAATTATGTTATGAATTAGGTTGTAAACATTTTATTAATCATTAAGAACCATTTATAAACCAGTTCTAACATAGTTTTCAAACATCAACACAGGCTCACTATTTGGCAAGATGACTAAGCCTTATATTGGCTACTTAGCGAGAATCAACTGAGTGAACAACAGATACCAAGGATGCTGGCTGATGAAGAAGACGAAGTAAGCTAGGTAGCCAATATAAGACTTAGCAGTACAGATAAATGTGGGCCCACTATTTGGCAAGCAACCGGTCACAGTTGCCCTGTTTATCTCATGTCTTATAAAAGCTTAACTTAATTAATAAATGAATTAAAAACTATTCGTAAACCGGTGGGTCTTACCCTTTGAAGCTCACATTGATATTCTGTTAAACATATGCAAACTAATAAAAGGTAATTAACACATTAAAGTCAGCACCATGTAGTTGGAAGATGGTTTCCCTAAGGCATTTTATTTGGTTGTTTGCAGTTTTATTACCAGTGCACATACAGTGGATTGATTCAGTCTCAGCCTGTATTCTATTATTGAGGAAGAAGCTCCTGTATAGACCAAAGGCAGATGTGACAGGTGCATATGGAGTTCAGGGCAATTATGGTCATTAATTTTGGTCAACATCAACCCTAACAATCAATGCTATTAAAAAGAGCGCTGCCAATCATCTCCACTACAGTCACGGTTTTTTATGCTAACTAGACCAATTGAAATACTTACAATTAATGTAACAATGATGCCTCTCCAATGGTAGCACCTTCAAGACACGATAAAGTAAGATAAACCAATTAATCCCAATAGGGAAATTCAGAGAAGCAATAGCATAAGAGTGGGATACAGGTAAGAGTTCAGACCACAAGGATGACAAGAATAAAACATGAAAAAAACAAGGACAATAGGATTAATTAAAACTAGGTAAATGCTGCCTACGGGAGGTATTTTTTTCCTGAACTTTATTCACCGTAACCAGAAATAATTTCAGTAAAGAATGAGTGCTTAAGAGAGCGAGCTGTTTAAATGCAAATGTGTTTCTCCCTCCTCCCGTCAGGCGCCTGGTTTGGACAAGAAGTTCTCTTTCAAGATTTGTTAAGATGAAAAGGCCTGTAATTTTCTGCTGCTGTGAGTTTCAATTTTCACAACTGTTAAAGAAAATACCGACAAGAAGGGTGCTCTATCAGGCAAGCTACAGAAAACTGACTGGGAGAAACAAGTGAGAAAAGGCAGAATCTTGTGCTTCTTTAGTGCTCACTTTGCCATAACACCTCTTATATACAGACGTCTGACATGTAAATTGCTGCTTCTACCACGCTATTGTGCTATGGTGACAATGTGTTACCTCTGGTAAGCAAGCACTACTATTACTAAGAGCATCGGCAGCTCCATGTATGGAAACGTGGGCTGAAACTACAAATGGTTATTCAAGGTTTTTATATAAGGTTCATATTGTCATTTTAAGGGATATTGTCATTGTTTAAATCAACTGAAATTACAATTTTACCAAACTTTATTAAAGAAAACATGTTTTTTGAGCTAAGTTGCTTCGTCAAATCACATCTTTTAGATTGCATTACTGATTCAACGTCATTTGCATAAATTATAACTATAATTGGCTTGTTTTTACAGAATTGGTCTTCAACCCAACGAGTGTAATTTCTGCTACCCACTTCGCTGAACCGTTTGCTATCAAGGAGAGCAATTCCCTAAATTGCTCTCCTTTGTTTTGGATTTGACATTAGTTGACAGCCTTCAAAAGCAATTACTGAGCCTTATGAAATCTCGGAGAGCTCAAGCTTCTTTCCACTCTCAGTTCAGAGAAAGACACATACTGACAACTGCTAAATGAGGAAAAAACAAGAATTGATTTCCTTTGTCATCGTCTCTTTTATACTGTTATTGCTCTAATTAAGCCCCGTCTTATCTGGTGTAATAGCGTACCTGTTTTTATCTCTTCTCTCAATACCCCTTTCCTTTTTCTGTGATCTGTGTGTCTGTCTCTGTGTTTGTGTAAATGTGTCGTTGCCACATCTGCTCCTGGGGAGAATGTGACATCATATAAGGTCTTGTGACTGACAGATGAACAAAAGGTGAGCCACCACGCCACGACAGGTTGACTTGGCTCAGGTGTGTGCAGGTCATAGTACTGAGACCCTGATACAAGGAAACCTGATTAAAGTTGTTACTATGTCAAAGGCCACTAAGCTTTAGTTAAATAACTCCTGTGACCTATGTGAGACCAAAATAGTCTGGATGTATCACTGTGATGTCAGGTAGTCTGCGTGTTTATCGAACCTGAAAGACATTTAATATTCATAAACATAAAATCAGATGCTAATCAAGCTCATAAAAGTGTTGTCTATCAGTAACATATCCTGGATACCTTTTAATGTTTTTATTCAGTGTTTTTTTGCAATAGGAGGTTCAAGGTTTTTTATTTGTCATATGAACATAGCTACAGTGTAGTTATGACGATGAACATCTTAGGTCACAGGCTCCTCCAACAGTGCAACACAATAACACAGATAAACAGAAAAATATAGTGCCAGTAAATAGTAAATACAACAAGAAAAATAGTTTGAAAGAGTGCAATAAGAGTCTATATGCAAGTTATTGGAATATGATATATTAGAATTAAATAGATACATTATTTCTAAGTAGCAGCCAGATGAATGTTATGGATGTTGTTTCAACAGTTCAGGTGTTTAACAGTCTTATTACCTGTGGGATGAAACTGTCCCTGAGTCTGGTGGTTTTAGTCCGGATGCTGCCGTAGCGCCTGCCAGACGGCAGCAGGCAGAACAGTTTGTGGCTGGGGTGATGGGGATCTTTTATAATCCTGAGGGCTTTCTTTCTGAGCCGCTGGGAGTAAAGGTCCTCCATGGATGGCAGCTCCGTCCTGGTGATGTTCTGTGCAGTTTTCACCACCCTCTGTAAAGCCTTACGATTGAGGGCGGTGCAGCTGCCGTACCAGGCCGTGATACAGCCAGTCAGGATCCTCTCTATGGTGCACCTGTAGAAGTTGCAGAGTATCCTGGAGTCCATGTTGAACCTCCTCAGCCTGCAGAGGAAGAAGAGCCGCTGTCGAGCTTTTTTGGTGATGGTGGTGGTGTGAAGAGTCCTTGGCAGGTCCTCAGTGATGTGGACACCGAGGAACATGCATATAAAGGATGCATTGCTTTAGATTAATCTAATATTTGTAAATTAAGGAAATCCTCCAGTAAACAATAACAGTTTCCTAAAAACTACACAATCAGTGTTTAATTGCTTAGCCTACTGTTATAGCAGTTTTTATTTAAGAAGTAGGTCTTAATCTACAAAATGCAAGAAGGAAAAAAACCTCAAGATACTTAAATGTTTAATAGGGAATTAATGTAATTGAACACAAGGCAAGTGAAGGATGTCACGATGCCCAAATTACGTCACCGTTTTGGTTTAACATTTTAAAATGTCTGCTGAATAACATTTTGACAGCACTTTTTCAGCTATTTAGCATACTCAAACTCTGAAAAGTAAATTTGATAACCACCCAGCCAGGTTAAATGTATTGCCAACATCGTAGAAAGCATGCTAGATGCATTCCCCGACAGAGGAGCCCGATAATGGAGGGGAAATGTATGATTTAAGCAGTCCAGCTAATGCATTAGAAAGCTGTTAAAAGCATTGATTCTCAAGAGTGTGCCACATGAATAAAGGAACACATGTTTCCACATGGCTGTCAATCAGCCGTTGAGTGTGTTCAAATACTTATTCTGCAAATGAAAAAACATTTCCAAATGTAATGTTATTATTCATGTGCATAATGCTGAATTTCTGTGAGCACGAGCAGTTGCACTCAAGGAGCACACTACACTCATACTGAAGATACAGCTAGATACATTTGAAAAGCTAGTGCAGAAAGGTTATTAGGAGGATGGCACATTTCAAGTTATCCTTTAAGACAAGGTCAAAAATTAGGCTGAGTCTTGAGACAAGAAGGCTATCTTGAGACAAGAAGGCTATTAAACAAATAGATTTATGACCATCCTTTTCGGCATAACAACCAGGCTGCAAAGCTTATTGCATTCTGCATAGTGTACAATAAAACAGCAAATGGTGTGTCGCTTAAAATGTTGTAGAAGCATCGGATTTTGGGACAGTATTCTCAGCTCTCTTTTGGTAAAGGATGGTCTTGTGTACCCTATACTAAAGGATAAACAAAAGGATGCTTTGTAGCACTCCGTTAGAAAACCTTACTTAGCCAAAAAGACTAATCGACCGTAGCCGAGGTCCAATATGCATGGGTAATTAAAAGATCTAACTGATGGGTGTGAAAGGATGCTCTTAAACGTAGAACACAGAAAGCTGTTTTATGGATTGTTTGACCCTCTCCTGAATAACATAATAATAACTTCATTTATGTCACAGCTTATTGTCTGGAAACCCTACTACCCTTCGTACTTGACTTGGTACTTTAAAATAATGACAACTTATACCCCCTTTCACTAGTGCCTTATGAGTGGCACTGATAACACTGCTTTTTACAAACAGGAATTATTAGTAGAAATACATCTCTGTCAAACAAACAGTTTGCCATGTTTGTTCCTGCTCCTCTCTGATGTGTGTATCTGTGTGAGTATGTTATTTGGCTGCATGTGTTTTAAACACACTCTTTAGCCTAACATTACTATTGATTTAACCAAGCTGTACAGCATCCCATTCTGTTTGTTATCAATTTGCTTTGTGAAAAAGCCAAATCTATTTCTCACGACTCGCTCTCCAACCCCCTCTCGGAGTCTGTCGGCACCGGAGGGGATTGAAGCAGAGCGTCTCTGAAGTCGCTACACTGTCAATTCCCACTGTTTCTACCACAAAAGAGAGGCAGCACATACACATGTCCAATGTGTCAAAGTCATACGTAGGATTATGCTTCGCTTTTAGGAGTTTGTGATGGGTTTTTTGTTCTTCTTAGAAACAGAACAAGCTGTATTTTGTTCGAGTAAGCTCTGTCTTAAATAGCAAAAAGGCTGATTCTTCTGTTGATCATAAGAGGGTACTTGGAGGAATAAGAATATTCTAAAACTGTGAACATCGGAGTTGATGATGTTTGGAAAAAGCATGGGGGTCCAAAACCCGAAAGATTTGCAACTACAGAAAGCTGTTTGGAATACACCTAAAGAAATGCAAAGGCTGCTCATATAAGTAGGCCTAGGTAATGGTGTTTGACAAATAAATAAATTCTGCTTCCAACTGACTATTCGAGAGTTTAGTGCAGCCAGTGAGAACGTTTTCCGACGAGGTGGAGAGAACAGACGTTGATCTGTAGATCTGAGGGACCAAGCTGTTCTGTATGAGGATAGATTTTCTGAAATATACCTCGAGGTGAGATCATACAGGGTTTTAAATACAAACAGAGAAATCTTGTAGGGAATTCGATACAGAACGGGGAGCCAGTGCAAAGAAGCCTGTACAGGCATAATATGTTTCCTGTTGCTTTTTCAGGTTTGTTTAGGAGTCTGGCAGCGTACCAGTTGTTGCCTGGCTGAAGCCAAACTAAAGAAAGTTGCAATGATCGACCCTTAATAAGGATATTAGAGCATGGATACGTTGTTTTAAATCTTGAGGTGATAATGAGGTCCTTATCTTGGATCCTTATCTATGTGCTGGGCTGGTGGGTTAGTCAGCCCCATTGTCTATCTATTCACTTTCTTTTAGCTCTGTTTTGGGTCTCCACCACCTACCAATGGACTGGTTCGGCTATTTTACTGCCAAATGCCATGCTACGTTAACTAGCTAGCCCGCTGATCTCTACTGCCTAATGTTTTGGTCTCAGCAGTAGATTTGCAAGCCTAAAATAAGTAATTGAATCGACTCCCACGCCATTTGTTTTAGCTTTCACATCCACATGGACTAAAGTATGTTTATGAAGTTGTAAATATTTTTTGCCTTTTGGAAATCTTAAAACTTTCTTTTCTTCTCTGAGAAGTATCTGGTTTACAGTTTGATGTGATTTGTCAGTAACTATCAGTCTCTAGTGATTGTCTGTGCACCTGAGTATTTGTTACCTCTCTCTCTGTCTTTGGGGAAATTAGGGAAGTGTGTTATTTGTTTCAGTGTGTGCTAGCGGTAAATATCACTGGGGTGATTAAGTGTATCATTGCGCAGTAATTGCCAATTTATTCTTCTGTGTTTGTGTCCTGATTCGTAGTGTCTCATCTGTCAGTCAAGCTGGGCGTGGTTTCCATGGGGATAAGGGAAGTGGAGTAGCCATTCTCTTCAACCTATGGTCAAAGTAAATTACCTGCAGTCTCCAAAGTTGCTATGGAGAGGCAATCACCCTAAATTGTAATGTGCCAGACTAATTTGTCAGGCCTTTACCTCTTAAATTGATTGGGTTTTTCTCTCTGAGAAAACATTTCCAAGGTAAGCAGTAGAAACAGCTCAAGTGTTTTTAAAGCATGCTTGATTCTAGAAGTCAATAAAGCTCTTTTTGGTATTGGAGGGGGAACATGATTGGTTAAAAGTGAGTATGCGACTGCATACTTTATCTTCCAGCAACCTGATGCCATGGTCATTGTAAATGAATCTGAAGTGTCGGCGTTCAGATGGGACCCGTTCCACTTTTTTCCTCTTCAGAACCCATCTGCATGCAGAGACCCAGGTGCATCAATGCCAGCCTTCTGACGTAGCCCTACTTGCTTTCCCTCAACACCACCTGTTCAACTCAGTAACATACACACAAACACCAAGTTCCCTCAGGTAGGTAGGTTTACACAGGTCACTTGATATGAACTGGTCTGCAACAGTGTAGATGCTGATCCAGTTTGACTTGTCGTCCTCACAGTGGAAATATTTGAGTGGGAGTACATTTAAATTTTTCTCTGTTCTTCGTTAAAGACATTAGAAAGTGGGCCGCCAATGGAGAAAACATGACCTGCTTCATCTCCATTTACTGCGAGGATTAAATCAGCTCTCATCACTGCTGATCTACCGTGAGAAATTGGATTAATCAATTGAATACAGTACATCGCTCTGTAAATGAAAAAAGGACGCTCATCACTGAACACATAGATGTATGGTTCCGGTGTTATTTTGGTGACATGGTGAGTGGGCGGCTTTCTTTCAGCAAGAGAACATCAATCACACAAACCTCAGATGTGTAAAATGACCGGTTTTTGGAATGTGTATTAAGAGAGAAATACAAAGCGTTGCTAAACAAAATTGAATCAATAAAATATAGGTTAGTTTGATATCAAATATGAAATACATGTTTCTTTATTGAACCGTGTATAACCTTTTATAGATACAGTTTAGTAATTTAATTAATTAAGCCTGAAAATTAAAAGGTTTAAAAGAAGATTTACAAAAACACAGATGTTTTATCTTTGTTGTTATTTTTGGCTGATTAGACCTCTGCTATGGTTGAAGGTAAATGGAGCTAATATATGAGGTCACCAATCTACACAGTAATAACAATGATAAAGGTTTAATTAACCCTGCACTTACAGGTGCAAAAATAAGATTCTGTAAGATCTCAATCAATTGCAGTCAAGCCCACAGTCCTGGAAAGAGGTCCAATCAGGCAGGTTAACTGGAAACATCTGTATGTTTTGGTTAGCAATCAGGGAAGCTAATACCATGATGAAGACTTGTAGCTTTAAAGCGTTTTGGTCAACCATGTATCAATGATTGATATTTAACGTACAATCAGGATAATCACATGCTTTACAGAAGGCTAACCAAACTAGAAACTTTCAACAAAAGTACATTTTTTTAATTCTTACGCGACTACTAATTCAGGTGGTTCACTGTGACCTTACATCTGTCTAATGACTCAAGGATTAACTGTTTAAAATTTGGTGAACAATGATCAAGGTAACTTTGACCCCACAGAAACTGATTTGGCCAAAACGTAAGAATTCATATACAAAATATGAACATTTCACACAAATGTCTAATAGATTATAGTGATTACATGTTGGATGTACTGTAAACTGCAACTTGACAGGCAAGCTGAGGAATACTACAGCAGCTTTTTTTTACATTCAAATGTTATTTTTAATCCTTAATATCATATGCTTACTGTTAATCTCACAGATACACATGTGAGTTTAAGCATGGTATTTCTGCAGCTTACAAGGAAGCCAACATTTATAAACATTACACAGATAAGATCTCCACATGAAGCTTTACATCCACATGTGATAAATCCACCATTATTTCACCTTGTATCTGAAAGTATTTAGGCTCTGTCAAACTGTATTGTCTAAAACATGTTCATGGATAACTGTGTCACGCGTCTGAATGTGAACCAGTGAAGCTCCACACACATGGGATCAATATGTTGTCAGTTGATTATTCAGTTCTGAGATGGGATTTAATCACGACTGTTACTCATGGTGGTTTTATGCCCCAGTGTCACGACACCGACAAAGACAGACACTTCACTGCAAAAGAAAATAGTTCAAACAAACAAAATGTCCTTAAGATTTAGAAAAAAACGTAATATTACAGATCAGAAGATGTGTATGATTTATTTGTTAAGATTAATATTGTCCAGTGTTTAATGACGGTTTCACAAATGGACTTTGAGGAGAGTTGCATTTCAATGTTTGTTGGTCTCTCTCTTACAGTCAATAGAGCCGGATGCTTCTGTAGACGTTTTTTTCATCCTTGAGGCAGCGCAGCTCTGCTGGCAGCCATCTTCTCTTTCTCAATCTGAAAACCATACAGCATAGACTATGAAAATTGTGTGATGATGAGTACCAGCAGCGGATGATGTGTACCTCACAGGTATGTTTTGTGTATTTACGGCACAAGATCTGAAGGAAAGATGTTGCTTAAGGTTAAAGATTGTATTTAATCTGCAGTGCCTGATGAATATAAAACTCTATCATAAATAAAATCAACCATCCCAATTATTGATCAAATCATACATTGCATTATAACTTTAACATGAGATTGGTAAGCTCTTAGGTCCGCTGTGTGAGGTAAGTAGATGTAAACATTGTCGAGTAATAAGTCAAAAGCTAATTCTATCAAGCATAACAACATATTACATTATTAATAACATTTCGAACGTTTTCAGATAAAAATTACCTCTCAAAAAGTTGTCTTCCAAGCTTAACTCAGCATGCCAAACAGCCATTGATTACATGATTACATCATCTAAATGTTCTGCTTACATCTACATTCACGTGATAGGGAGCTTTGTGTGATTCATTGTACTGAAGATACGTCAACAATGAAGAAAATCTTAATTAATCTCACAACATGAAAGGCATGAATTGTTGCGTCCCCCACAGATACTGTAGAAATGTAATGGGAATGCTATACACTTTTGACCTGAACAGATCTCGACTCTGCACACTTCAACACTGATAATGTGCTGCTCTTTGCTGCCCTCACATGACTCTTAAAGGAACTTTTATTTACAGTTACTACTATCCATCAATCAAATCTCCATAATGCTCTACCATTTAAGCAAAGGATGGATCACCAAAACACTGACTCCACTGACAACAAATAAAATGAATCTCAAAAATGACTGCTATCTGTTCTAGCTATAGGGCATATCGTCACTACAAATGCATGGAATGTTGTTCCAGACTAACCAAGGAGCAAAGAGTAGAGACGTCTCACAAAGTAAGCATACACAAGTTTACAAATGGGTCGATGGATTTACATTGCACATCAAATTAATACATATACTGGTAGGCTTTCTACCTGAGCCACTGGCTTCCAAAGCGAGGTAACCATCCAACAAGGAGCTGAACCCCGTTAGCCCCCCCATGGCAGCATAAGGGACATCCTTGCCTATTGGCTGACCACGAGCCTCCCTCTCTAGTTTTGTCTCAACCTGCAAAAAGGGATTTGAGTTCAAGGTGTAAAACTTTATGACTGTGGACAAATGGTAACACTATTGAAAATATACAAAGCACTTTTTTTTAGGTGTTACTGATGACAACTCTACTCACTAGGGTCTGATGGGCAGGACTAGGCTGGCCACACCCACAGGTGTATGAGCTGTACTTGAACCCAGAACAGGAACTACCTGAAAAACATTTTTGACAGATGCTTAGAGGTAACTTGGGCTAGAATGAAACAGCTTCTGTCTTCAAATGTTGATTTTAAACTCACATTTCTTGCAGAAGAAATGGTCAGAAGCTTCACTGTGATCCTGAGGAAAGTGTTTACACCTGCAGCGGACAGGATTTGGCCCAATCTGAGGAACATACTGGTAAGCAGAACAACGACATCCTCTGACCTGGCATGGCAGGGCCAGGGGTCGCTCAGAGGGAACCACCTCAAAGTCAGTCATATGTTGCTTGTACCTGGAAAAAAATGATATTATTCATAAATGTCTTTATTTATATTTGCCTTTATGTGCAGTTGGGGGAAGGCCGTTTGATTTCTTGTGTAATGTATTACCTATGTGTGCAGAAGCACTGAGTCTCAGGACCAATTTGTTTGCAGTCGATACCTCCTGGAACCCCAAAGCTCACATACAGCCTGTTTTTCAGCCGTTGAGGGAGCACTTTCCTCTTGTACTCCTCGTACTCCTCTGGAGTGAACAGTCTCCCTCCATCATCGTCACCTACAATCCTTGAAGAGACAGTTAAAACAGTTAAGACTCTGGTTTATAACCAGTGTTGGAAGAAGTACTCAGATTCTTTACTTAAGTACAAATGCTATGGTCTAAAAATACTCCACAAGTCAAAGTCCTGATTTCAAAACTTTACTTCACTTAAAGTACAAAAGTAATAGCATCAAAATGTACTTAAAGCACCAAAGGTAAAAGTACTCATTCTAAACAATGACCCAATTCAGAATCATATTATATATTATAAGTATTATCAGCTGAATGTACTCGTTAGTAACAAACATGAAAGTGATTATGCAGAATGGATCATTTCATATTATTATATTTGTATTATTAATGATATTACCCTGTTTTTATACATGTAAAAGCATTTTAATTGTGTAGTTTGTCGATGTGCCTCATTTGTATAAAGTAATTGTGAGTGTAGAATTATACAAAGTTAAGATCTTAAGTGTAGCAGAGTAGAAGTATAGAGTAGCTGTATATGGAAATACTCAAGTAAAGTACAAATATGTCAAAATAGTACTTAAGTCCAGTATCTAGAACAGGGGTCGGCAACAAGCGGACCGCGGTCCGGATCCGGACCCAGACGCCGACCCGGACCTATAATCAATTCATTAATAGGGGATTTCAATTTTGACGGGGCGATTCTATTTTAACCGCTGCCGACAGGGGGCGAAAGAGACGAGTGAGCGATACAGGGAGAGAAACACAGAAGAAGAGATGAGACAGCGGTAGAGAGAAGCGGAGAGGAAAGTGAGTGAAGAGAATAATTAGCGATACAGGGAGAGAAGCGGAGAGGAGAGTGAACAGGCGTGTTAGCGGCAGACAGGGAGAGACAAATAATTACACATAGCGCTCTCCAAGAAGAGGAAAGTGGACAGTGAGAACAGGGCTTTTAGCCCTGAGTGGACGGACTCATTCATGTTCATCCTGCCCACTGGAAGCACAGAGCCAGTGTGTCTCATTTGTTCAGAGACTGTGGTGCTCATTAAAAGGGCCAAAACGCCACTATGAGACAAAACATTAAGAACATATACTTTCCACCACTGTTGATAACTTACAATTACAATGAGCTGACCTGCCTACAACAAAGGCTCATATTGTTATCTTAACAGTTGAATTGTTCTTTATCTGTAACAGGTAGCATTAGGTTTGTCATGCTATCAGTTTGCAGTGTATGAAACCCCTGTAAAGATTAGTCAGGAACAAAAGCATACAGTGTAACGTTAAGACTAACCTCCTGTATTCACAGTAGTCTTCCACTGCTTGTAAACCTGATTCATCGACTGAAATTCTCTCCATTGTCAAAAATGATAGCTTTGGATTTAAGTCTGGCACAGCAACAACTACTCTGTTTACTACATTAGTTGCCATGGAAATGTCTGTAGGTGTCCCTCTAACGGTCTCAAAGTAAATTGCAACACAGACACAAGGATAGAGAGATGCAGAGAACAGAAGAAAAGTCTGTACTATTACTTAATTAGAAGAAAGCTATCTAATTTAATGAGATATGTCGTGTAACTTCGCAAACATACTGAAAGCCATACTTATACAAACTTCAGTAGCTAATGTGTATTGGTCACTAACTATATAACCTGTCCTTTTTCTATTCAAGGACTTTTATTCAGTATTAAAAAAATCTGTAAAATAATATTTTAAAAGATAGGCCCTATTAAATATGTGTTAAATACACACACTTTGATTGCCTTTTTATAAAAAAAAATTGTGCTACTATTTTCTCTTAATTCTTTGTAAAAATGTTCAAAATTGGGTTTGGAGTCAGCCATTATCTTTTTATGAATAAAACAGATTACGTTTAGTTTAACAGTTTACATGTCCAGTACTTTTCGTTTCTACGTATTTTTTGCTTTCCTCATCTTGGATTAAATACAGAGCGAACAAGCAGTAGCAAAAAAAAACTACATTTCCCATAATGCCGTAGAAATGACGCAAGCCGTAAACGTTCGGGGGATCCATGACAGTCTGCACAGTCGCATGCTTAAAATTCTAGCTACCGACTTTTGCTTGCTAGGACCTTGTCGTTTTCGGGACAGTAAGAGAAGCCGAAATGACTGACAGTGTGAGCGGACACCTCAACATGAAGCTCGGCAGCTAACCTTATTACCGGAGACAGATATTCCTGCAGATATTTCCCCCAGCGACCACAACGACAGTCTGGATTGCCAAACAAAAAGCATCATTCAGTGTCAGCCAGAGGAAGCAGCTGGAGCTCAGGCGCATCGTCCCTGGTCATTCCTGCTAAAGGTAGCATCTCAGACAACGCACTGGGGTAAATAATCGATTTTTGGTGCAATTTGCGAATAATGCTTAGCCTTTGGGTTGAGTTGAAGCGTTGCGACCTAATATGTCGAGCTAAAATTAGAGTGGAGTCTGCAATAGCTTCAACTTAGCATGAGCTACTGCTTACATTTTTTTTTTTTTTTTAACTATGGTAGGTAGTAAAGCCTTGAACTGTATGCTAAAGTAGTCAATTTGTAATTTATGTCGATTACTCTTTTAGTTTACGTTTTAACAGTGGCGTAAACCAACCAAGTACATTTACTCAAGTACTCTACTTGAGGGGAAACAATGAGGTGATCTGCTTGAGTATTTTCATGTTCTGCTACTTTGTACTCTTTGTATCTACTACATTTTGTAGGCAAATATTACACTTCTTTCTTCACTACATTTAATTTACAGATTTAGTTACTTTGCAGATTTAGATTATTAATACAAAATATAAATGAACTAATACATTATTATATGTTTTACCCAGTAGTATGCAAAGTAAATAAAATAAACCCCACCTTTTGTTAAGTACATAATTGAAGTGATGAACACATTAATGCATCACTAACTATAATTCAATCATTTAAAAGATATGGTGCTTAAATGGGCCGTCCTGCATAACGAGTACTTTTACTTTTGGTACTTTAAGTATATTTTGATACATGTTATTTTACTTAAGTACTGTTTTAAATGCATTACTTGTATTTGTAACTGAGTATTTTTACACTGTAGTATTGTTACTTTTACTTAAGTTAACAATCTGAGTACTTCTTCCATCTCTGCTTATCACATGCATGTGTAACTTGATGTTGTGTTTTCATAATAGCAGGTTAGATTCAAGATTCAAATGCAAAACTACAGTTATGTATTGTATGAAAGACTTATCACAGGTTCCTCAACAGTGCAAGGTTAAAGTAAGTCAACATTTGCCAAGTTGTCAGTCTTTGGTGTTGTACTCTGTCAAAGTTGCAGTAGCATAGCTTACATAATATCTACTTCTTCATATTTATTTCCTCCCACACCCTAACATTGTTAACTTTATTGTTTTTACTTTATACTCTATACACTGATTCAATCTTGCCCAGTCGGCCATCTGGTGAAAGCCACGTGACAGCTGATGTGGTAACTATTTAACCCCTAGATAAGGTGTTTTGACTGACAATGTGTGCCTTATCAGTGTGAACCCTTCCATTATGTACACTATATCTAAACAGTTCTATAGTGGAAGTGGAACATTCATTGTCTGAAGCATTGGCCTAACTTGTGTCTTTCCATAGAACAATGATCGTGAATAGCCTGACATAAGACAGAATACCAAAACTCTTATAGATGTTATCAAGTGTCAACTTTAGGATTAAGCAAGAAAGGTGTGATCGTTTGCCAGACATCCAAAGGGCACAGAGAAAATGATTCTTGTTTATTTTCCTTGGGACTGAAATAGCTCACATAACTTTCTAGCATGGCACAGAAAAATCCCTCCAGCTTGAAATATTATAATATAATAAATATGATTTGAACCTGATGCTGCATGGTCCCTATGTCTCATCCATTGTTGTTTCATATAATCATATAACGAAAACAGATTTCTCCCTTTTAAAGTTTTATAGAATTCAGCTGCGTACTGGGACTAAAGAGGGTTCTAAAAGCTCTCATTATTTGTCACAATGTGTTTTGCTTCATCATCATCATGGCAGTTTCAACTGTTACTTTGATCATCTCTCCACACCTGGCTTTCTATTTCCTCTTTTGGCTGCTTATTCACAGTAACCTGCAGGGCATTGAAAGTGTGTGTGTGTGTGTGTGTGTGTGTGTGTGTGTGTGTGTGTGGATGCATTGCGGAACGTATTCTGTTACCTTTCTTTTCATAATGTATTCCCTCATTCACTGTCCCTTCTCTGACCTCCATAGGAAGTGACACAACAACACCCAAGAGAGGCAGTGGGGGGGATAATGAACTCTGTGACAAAGTTGCGAAAACTGACAAATGATAGCCTAATTCCCCCTGCATGTGCTCTCACAGCCTATTTGTCAGTCAAATACCCATTGTGGAGGTCGGATTAGGGACTGAATGCCCTCTGTGCCTCTCTCTGTTGCTGTGTCTCATACCTGGAGCTGCAAAGTGGGTCCCATGAACTCTAAACTGGTAATCAGGTTTCTGGGCTACAAACAACTGCTGATGAATGTGCTGTAGAGCCCCATGTCCCAGAGTGACAGAAAAAAATCTTAAAGAATTAATTATGTGGTGTCTGTTAGAAAATCTTGCATTTATCTACACAGAAATCTACCCAGGCGTTATGATAAATAACCACAATGCTCAACAGGGCTTTGAAGAAGCTACTGTAGTGCTACAGAAAATACCCTTTGAGTGTTTTTTGGTATATATTAGAATGTAATTATTTTCCATTTCATGATATTTCACAATGACAACTTGAAGCGGCAATCCTTAAGATTTCAGTCTTATCGAAATCATATCTACTAATTGTGAGAACAAATACTTAGTTCCCAAAATACTGTGGGCTCTGTGTGCAGACTCAAGATACGCAAGATAAAATCAGACCGCGTTTCTGGTGATTGTATCTTGCGTAGCCTTCAGATTGAAAGTGAAAGCAGTTGGTTACCTCCCTGGAGATTTCAAAGGTGTGTTTCCTGCTGTTCTTTAGCTAACAGCTTCATTGTGGTTGCTCACGCCTGTTGTGTTAACGCCCTGCAATATAGAACAGATACTCAAAATGACTACGTCTCCTGTGACTACTGTACTTCCAAATAAAAGTCAAGTTGTGTTAAGCCAGTTTATTGTAAAGCTGCAGCAGAATGATATGTGTTAGCAGTAGCCTAACACAGCATTTTCCCCTGGAATGTCCCCACAGTTTGTAATACTGCAAATATATAAATATTGCAATACTTTCATCTGTGGGTTAAAGGCTCAGTCACAATTGTGTTGCCACATTTGGCAATAGTGATTTAACAGGCATTTATTTAAACAAAAAAATGGTTGACTATTGTTTTCAAAATAATTCTTTGTTAAATAAATCTCTAAAAGATGGCAGTAACAATTGTCTTTATGTATTTATTTTCTTGCCGCTAATTGTATCTCTCCTGTCTTTCTTCTACTTTTCCCACACAGACAACAATGCCTGCGAACCTCCCGCCTCAACACCCATTCTGCATTGGTGACTTGTTGATAGACATCTTGCAACCAAAGCACCTTTCTACAAATCCCTGACTGCCTGTGTGGGTGTCCTCCCTTCTGGTTCTACTTCCTGTCCTCTGCTGTTGCTCAAACTTTCTCATCTCCTCTGAGGGGGGTGTGGGGGGGTGTGGGGGGGGGGGCAGGATGCCTTTTGTGGTTAGAGAAACTTCCGTTGCTGTACGGGTATAATGCAAGCACATATCCTGCTGGAGTTAACTTGAGGTAGGCACTGAATCCCGCTCTTGGAATGCTTTGCAGTGGACGTTGAGCACTGACCTCTGCAGATACACTGAGCTGAAAATAAAAATCTCCCTGCAGGAATAAAGCAATTATCCCCCTATCAAATTATTTGTACATCCACACCCGAAAAAAGACCTTCAGCCTCACACCGGGCCTCTGCAGCTCCGCTTCTCTCTCCCCAGTACCATGCTGGGTAGGAACATGTCTCAGAAGCTGAGTGTGCTGCTGATGGTATTCGGCCTGGCGTGGGGACTTATGCTGTTACGCTACACTGTGCAGCAGCCTCGCCATCAGAGCAGCGCCGAGCTACGTGAGCAGATCCTGGAGCTCAGCCGGCGATACGTCAAGGTCCTGACCGAGGAGAACCAGAATGCACCAGGAGGGCTGCAGGGAACCTCCATGGCTGGTTACGGTAAGCTTTCAAGAGGAAATCAGCAATGTTGTTCGATATGTTGGTGTTATTTCCTGCACATACAATTATCTGCTTACTCCTGTAGGAATTTGTATGTCCTAAAGAATACCCAAGTATCAATTTCTTACTTGTGTTTTCCCTCCATCTCATTCCCTTTCACACAGCTGACCTGAAGAGGACTATCGCTGTGCTACTGGAAGACATTTTGACACGGCTGGTCAAACTAGAGGGGAAAATCGACTTGGCGGTCAATGCCTCTTCCACTAACACCTCCCACACAGCAGGGGGCATCCTTGACTCTGTGGCCGCCGCCCTACAGAAATCCTCAAAGCAGGAGACACCTGGCAGCCACCCGGGGATGTCACGCCTTCACCCACACATCCCTAATAGGCCTCGGCCACATCAAGGAGCATAGTCTTGAAAGAAGTATTGATTTATTTTTATTTTGAGCACATCACACTTTTCCAGCGTTTATCTCTGATGTTACCGCATCAGACCAATGAAAAGCAATAGAAAGACATACGGACATCCGGAAAAATACAATGTGGGATGCTTCTTAGAAATGTTCAGCCAACTCAGAAGGAAGGAGGACTTCTTAAGGCTCTGTACTATCATATGCTGATGTTTATTTATTTTTATATTCTCATTGCTGATTTCTTTTGGCTTAGATCTTTAGCTTTTTTTCAATAATGCCATATCTGAATCCTATGACTGCAGAGAGGTATAAATACTCTTGGAACTGAACCAGATTCACATATGCTTTATCATAAAAGTGGCTTGAAATACTCTCCTATCTACATGGAAGTCTATTTTACAATACTGCTTAAATATATCTAAATGCTGAACTAAGCAGCACACTCATGATAGTTAGGAATAGCTGTATTGTCAGTTTAGCAGGTGCGGTTGTTAATTAGATTCTACTTATAGCTTACTCATAGTCTTAAGAATAATGAATAGTTCGCCTGTAAGAGATAATCCAAAGAATGTTATTTGCACTCCATCTTTAGGCAGGATAGTTGTGTATTTACAATTGCTGCAAGACAGTTTGAGGTTTATGCTGAATTGAAATGGATGATGCCTATTGTGCTACTGTAAACATGAGTGTGCCGTGTCTTGTTGAAATCCTATGGTTCCCTTGCCCAGTGTTGAGAAAATGTTTAAACTAAGGTGTGTAGCAGATTGAATGTACTGTGTAGTCAGTTTTTAGCCCTTTAGTGCTGTTAAGATGACTGACGTACTGCTTACACATGTTCAGGGTTCATGTTGCACTGTGACTCTACAGAGGTTTTCTAAAAATACTGGGCTCGCCCAACATTGACTTGATGGATATTTTAGAATGTGAGACATCCGGCGCTTGAATATTCCTTCTGAGTATGGCTTCCATTATACCAATAAACTCTGGTGCCTGCCCAGAGGAAATAGATCTTTCATTTGCACATCATGGTGCTCATTAGCATGATGGGTCTGGGAAGAATATAGACAATGCTTTGATCGATACTACTTGGGGATTGTATGAGACAAAGTCAATGTTGGTGATATACTGTAGGAGGGGGAAATGTATCGCAATGTTGCTTTTACATTACAGACAATATGAATCAAGGCCTTTAGACTGGATTGTCCAACTGTGGTATGACTCTTTCTGCATTGGGTAATGCCATTAATGTACTTTGCTTCATAATGCATAAGTTGAAAGATGTAGAGCCAGTGAGTTGCTGTGAGATGGCTTCATTAATAAATTGAACTTATGGAAAGAAATAGTTCTCCCCTTGTTTAACTCCACTCCTGTTGTTATTCAATATTTAAATGTAATGGGAAATATATGCTTAGACAATTAATCAAGATTTTGTTTTGCCTTTATCCATATATTCAGCCTGTGAATCACACTCCTTGTCGACTGCTTTTCCTTTATGTAAATACAATACAACTTGGAGGTCACCGATTTAACATAAGAACATTGTCAGTTTATATTTTTAAAGATAAAGCTACCCAACAGGGTTTAATCTAGCCAAATATAAACCAGCATCGACATGTAGATGCTATACCTTGTAATTTTAATATACACTAAGTGGCATCTTTATTCCGAGTTCTGAATTAGGTCTATTCATTAATTTTACTTTTAATATGTTGAGTTTGTCATTGGGATGTTAATGTTCTAGTAATTTGTACCATTCAGATCATAGTTTGTGATGGTGTCGTACTAAACTACATTATATCCAGGGCCCTTTGTAAACACGATGAATATCCTACTGAATAGGTCATTCTCTATTATATGTAGTGGAAGACTTCATTTTAATTGGTTTATTTGTATAATGTAGTGTTGCTACTTCCACCGCTGGCAATGTTGAAAAGGTTTAAGTACCTTGTTTTTGCATCAAGGGGACGCGGGAGACGAGACAGGAAGTGACGTTGGATTCTGCGGTACATAAACATACTACCGAGGTCCCGCGCCATCTTCTAGCTAATAAGCGGCCACAATAAATCATTGTGTTGTACCTCAGTGCTGCTATCAAAGTACTCACTTGCTTTAGCTACAAACTGAACAATGAGTGATACTGAGGATGGAAACTACGAGGGACGGGTAAGTAATCACATCGAATGGTACAAAAATATCTGTCTTTCTTTTCTTCCTGTTCCTTCCGTGTGGCTGTCGATTAGCAACCACTAATGGAGCTAATGTAACAGCTAACTTAATAGCTTAGGGTATTACACTTTTTTTATTTAGGTTAGCGTTACCTGAAAGGCAAATACGTGTTGTGGTTTAACATTAACAAAGTATTCTGAAACGTCTGCTAGGTAAAAGGCTCCAAACAGCCTCCTGCAATGCTCGCTAGCATGCTAGTTGTCGTTAGCTTAAAATAAACGTGGTTAGACCTTTTTGTATTTTTATTGGTGGAAGAAATATTCAGATACTTTACTCGAGTAAAAGTACCTTATTGTCAAATAACTTCATTACAAGTAAAAGGCCTGGATTCAAAAATCTTAAGTAAAATTACTATCAGCTATTTGTATTTACGGTATAACAAGTAAATGTAATCATTGTGCAGAACAATTGCCTTCATGTTAGTATACAAGTGTATTTATAAATGAGAGGTTTCTAGATGATATTTTTGCATCAAGAAGCATTTTATTGTAGTAGAGAAAGTTCTGATTTACTTTTTGTAAACTTTTTAAATAATTTGGTCATTGTGACTTTAAGAGTTAGTCTAGTTATTGGAGCAGGAGTACAAAGTAGCATACAATGGAAATACTCAAGTAAAGTTAAATTATCTCAAATGTGTACTCGAGTAAATGTACTTAGTTACTTCCCACCTCTAGGTATTTGCAACTTCTCCCATTGGTTACCATGTGAGTAAAATATATCGCACCTATATCCTTTGCCTATACAATTTTAAATACGAGTTATCCACGACGAAGTACTCATATTCAAATATCACGGCTGCAGCGATTAATGTACTGAATATGGCAACCTGTATATTTGTTTTTCTTGAGATAGATTTGGTTAGGGTTACATCATCAAACCAAATCTGCAAAGTAACCAAAGATAATATAACTAATTGTTATGGAGTACAAGTACACTATTTACCTCTGAAGTGTTGTGGGGTAGAAGTACAAAGTAGTAAAACATTCAAACAACACAAGTAGGAGTCTCTCAAAATGTACTTAAGTATAATACATTAAGTTAGTTTCTTCACATCACTGCACTCAGGAAAATGAAATATGTGTTTGTCCTGATCTATTAATACATTATATATGAGGTAACTTTAGTCCTAAGCATCTCTTCCTTCCCTGCTTTCTTGCTCTAATTTAGCAAATGGAAACTTCGCTATTATTCATTATCTGAGCTTTTTACTTGTAATCATTTAGCTTACATTGTTTCTTTTCTCATTTACTTGATTTCTGGAATATTTCAACTTAATGTAGCAACAATGTAATTGTACTGCATTCAGTGTTCCTTTTTTTTATTTCATTTAAACTATTCTCAAACCTATGATCTTAATTTTATTGAATGTTCTTTTTTCATTAAGGTTATTGATCGTGAAGGATTTGAAGAGTTTTATCCAAGAATGATGAAGAAAAAATTCAAGATAAAAGAAGGCTAATGAAAACATGTACAGAGCAGAACATAGAAGTGGAAAGGGAGAAAATGTGACGGAAGAATGGTGTCAGATATGGGCGCTTGCAGTATAATGGCTAAAATGAAACTGGTTACAGTTTGGGTGGAAGAGATGAAAAACAGACCTGGAATCAGAAAACTGAAAAAAGAAGAACGAAGAAGGATAGAAATCCTGAGAAAAGGGAGAAGGGTGTAAAGAATCTGGAAGAATGAATGTGTCCCTAGGTTAAGTAAATATACTGTTTGTGTCAACCTGTCTTCTCTTTACTATGCTTCCTTTTTTAATTTGAAAATGCATGTCTTATTTATCGCTTGATTGCCCAGGTGGACATGCAAATAGACCAGTCATTTACTTTTCTTTAATGGTTAACAATGGGCCACAAGCCAAATATATTTTAATTGGAAATCTAAGATTACTAACCCTTTTCTCCGCAGTACATAAGCTGTGCGATTTAGACAGGTGTACTGTATGTGTCCAACATACTCTACCACACTTCTCTGTGCTTATTTGCTTTTCTATGTTAAGAAATACATGTTTTTATCCACGAAAAAGTGGTTGACATTCTGCTATCGCTACAGGGGTCACGCTCCCCGTCTAAATCGGATCGTGGGAGTCCGGCTAGGGCCAAGTCGGGCAGCAGGTCCCGCTCCCACAGCCCCGCCCGGGCCGCCAAGCGCTCCGAGTCCAGATCCCGCTCTCGGTCAAAATCTAGGTACGTTGATATTTCATGAGATCCCTTGTGATACTGTGATCACATTTATATAAAACGAATAAATGCTCATTACTGGCTGAAATATGCTCCTATATATTACAACATACTTTTACACCTCTCCTCATTTGTTTCTTCCGTTTCAGGTCTCGTTCGAGGCGGCACTCAAACCGCCGCTCACGCTCTCGGTCCTATTCCAACCGGAGGAAATCCCGCTCTCGCTCCTACAGCCAAGAGTACCGCCGCAAGAAGAGCCCCAGCGCTTCCCCCAATTCCAGCAGGCGGCGTCCATCTGGCAGCAAGGTACATGTGACATGATCTGAAGTGGGCAGGGTACATTGAAATCTAGGAAGAGAAACAGACATCACTTTTTCATGCTCAGACACATTTACCAGATGTAAACACTGACATTTTGAACACTTTTATTTTTGTATTATTGTGTATTTATTTCAACAAGGACTAGCATACACATACATTAATCTCAGCAAAGAGAAGATGTAGCTCATTTTCATCTGCAGCCCGCTAGTTGTGGACATATGTCTACTCCACATCTTAATTAGTGAGGGTATGACCATATCTTCTAGGACCTGTTACTTAAAGGGTCAATACACGATGTGTCAGGCTCCAAATGTTTTGTTAAGAGAGGCTTTTATTATGAAAGATATCGTACCTGCAAGTAGAGATGGGACCATATAGGACTGTTCATGTTGAATACATGTCTAGCTCACTCCCATCGTAGAGAAGTGAAGAACAAAGCCTGACAATTGGACAGGAAGAAAGAACCGACTCTCACCACGTTGCTTTTGTCTCTTTATAAAATGTAAGGTAGAGGGACTCCAGTATGTTTAATGGAGTTTAAGCAAATGTTTTTGTGTGTTTATGAGGATTATCTAACTTAAGTCATTTTCAATATGGCTTTAAGTTGATTTATTGAACATAATTACAAGGATTATATGATTTTAAGTAACCGTTCAAAATCAAAAGCCAGTACATTTGTCATTCCTTTCATGCGAGTGTGTTTTCCCCTGATGATTGTGGTTAATGCTTTGGGAAACCACACATGTAATAACCCTTATTTTCCTGTCATTATATCAACAGAGCCATGACTTCCCAAAAGAAGCAGCCACTCAAGGCGCAGATGGAGATGTTAGGGTATTTAGACATTCTGATATATGTTGGGCAATGTGATGTTTGTTTGTGGGGCGAGGTGCCTAATGTAGATCACAAACAGCTTTGATTATTTGTATTTCAGGCATAAGCCATGCATGGGTTTCTTCATTTTTCAATAGCTAGCAACATGTGAATTGATAAACATAATGTACTAAATGTGTTCAATGAAGTTGCTATCGTAAATGTTCTCATAACTGATATTTTGCAACTAATCTTAAATAGGTTTTATCCAACTGCTGAGGGGAAATCCAAGATGAATTCTGTTTTGATAACATTTTACACTTCAATCAACCTTGATGTTTAGTAATAAATCAGGGCGGGACATTGTAAGACGCATGTTAAACCTCAGTTGGTGTAATATCAACAATGTTTATAGTGCACTGCAGCTTTTCTTGTGATAATACAAAGCGGGAATTAAGTGAGATTTGCAAAGTAAACAATGGACAAGTAAAAAGGTTTTGGACATGTTTGATTCTTCCTGGGGCATCCTTTTTGAAAGGTAATAGTTCAGATGTTTTGAAGTGGGGATTTACGAGCGACTTATCCATTGTCAGTGTTTAACCCACAGATGATGGTTTGCACGCCAACAGTGTGGAGAATAACACCGGAGTTACTGCACAGAGTATAAACAATGTACTCCTTTTGACGATGGGGTAAGCGAAACGTATTCTATCCACCAATCAGAAAGGTCTCTGACGGCCAGGTAAAGCAGTCTAAATAAACAAACAACTGATTATTTTTTAGGTGGCTAGAATACTTTTGCCGCTGTCCCTACAGTACATTGATTTGCTCTTGAGTAGGTGTTTGTCCAAACTCTTTCTTGGACTTTCATCTTAACATGTACTAATTTAACCCCATTTTATAACATCCAACTATTCCTTTTAAGGGACATCTGGAGATGTTTGAAGGGGAAAATGTTGGTATCCAGTTGTAAAAATGTCTAACTACAGTAGTTGTACTCATAATGTGCCGTGAAAAAACCGATCTGAAGCTACCTATTAGCAGTATTTTTAGGTCTGTGTTAATACATCCATAATATTCTCTTGGTGCAATATTATTATTTTTGCTTAAGCTCTAAAATATATTATTTTACAGAATTGTGTCGAGTGGATCCAATGCACACAATACTGCTGTCTGCATGAAAAAGAATGTTTTTCATACTAAATCAAGGAATGGATTTCTTACTCAAATCATAAGATGAAGTAGATGCAATAAACCACAATGTTGTCAACTCCTACCCTCTTGTTGACTCTTCCAGGCGAACCCTGACCCCAGCAAATGTTTGGGGGTGTTTGGCCTGAGCCTCTACACCACAGAGCGGGACCTGCGGGAGGTGTTTTCACGCCACGGCCCTCTGGCGGGGGTCAACGTGGTTTACGACCAGCGCACAGGACGCTCCCGAGGCTTCGCCTTCGTATACTACGAGCGAATCGATGATTCCAAAGAGGTGTGGGGAATGTTTGTGGATTAGTTTTTCACTTAAATGCATTATAATCTTCATCCCTGGTCCTGTGCCTCATTTGTTTTCTGTCTTGTAAAGTGGTTTATTGCTTTTATCTGGTGTTATACATCTTACTGATAAGATGGCTTAGCCAAAAAGTGTCATGGCTGTAGATCCGGAAAACAAGCAGTATAAATATTAAGTAATTTAAAAGTCTAGTCCAAGTATTGTTCATTGCCTATTGCCACCGTTTGGTCTTGTTTATAGTATTGTCACACAGGGGTCCAAATATAAAAAAAATCTTTTTATATTTGTGTGATTGCACAAGTACGCCACTAGGTGTCTGCCTTGCTACAAATTCCCTCCCCTTGCAGTCATGCCTCTCGGAGCTAAATGTAATGGGGGGCCTTTGTGAATCAATGATATGTAGCAAAAAGCTGACAATAATGTGATAACATCTCTGACTTCTCCTCCCTTTTCCTGTATCCCTTAGGCGATGGAGCGAGCCAATGGCATGGAGCTGGACGGGAGGCGCATCAGAGTGGACTTTTCCATTACTAAACGTGCTCACACCCCCACACCAGGCATCTACATGGGCCGGCCAACTCAGTGAGTCCACTTTGTCATGTCTTAAAAACCTTGTGGGTGGAAATGAATGTTTATTAAGTGGGTGAACTCCACAAGATCCATACATGTAGTTTTGATCCATTAGGAGTTAGCACCCGAATACAGAAGGCATATTTTCTGGCGTTTCTGCTGCTAATGAGGTTTTGCACATGTATTTTATAGATATGTTTTGACTTCATAAAGCTTTAATTGTGTGCTGTTTCATTACCTTTTTGCTTATTTATTCCTCGTAAATATGGGATACGTCTTCGATGTAATGCACCATTTGCAGCAGACACTACTGCAGCTCTGGTTACCTTGTGTCATGACAATAAAGATATTGAAAACAAAACAGGAATGGCGAAATGTTCTGCCGTCATAGTTCACTCCTGTAATTTCTGTATCCTGTTGGCATCCTTTCTTGAAAGTAATTTGTGATTTGTTACAATTCATATCAGTTTGACATGGTGCTGTGTTTCTCAAGAGATAAGATAGCTAAACGTCATGCCTTTTTTCTTTTTCTTTCTTTGAACAGCAACGGTGGCAGCGGCAGCAGCAGCAGCGGTGGTGGTGGTGGTGGTGGAGGAGGAGGGAGGGAAGGTGGTGGTAGGGATGGAGGAGGCAGTAGGGAAGGTGGTAGGGAAGGTGGTAGAGATGGAGGTAGAGATGGTGGTGGTGGCGGCGGCGGCGGCAGCAGCAGGAGAGGGAGAGACTCGCATTATGACCGTGGCTACGAACGTGGCTACGACAGATATGAAGAGTACGATTATAGGTACAGGAGAGTGCAAATTTGTGAGATCAAATACAATGTTCCAGTTTTACGTTGACGTTAATTTATGACATTGTCATTGCAGTCGCAGACGCTCTCCATCACCGTACTACCAACGATACAGGTCCCGCTCACGGTCTCGCTCCTACAGCCCACGTGAGTATAAAGAGAAATGCACAAAGCTTGTCTTACTGCTCTTAATATTCAAATACGAACGGGTGTGTGCATATTGATCCCTGATGAAAGTATATTGATCTTATCCGTCATGTCCTTGGACTAAAACATTTTAATTTATTTTTTGCAGGGCGATACTAAGGTCCATCTTCAACGCTCTTCTTCCCTCCAATAATTGATGGTGTGTGACTCCTCAGGATGTTCTATGGGGATTTTTTGGATTAGCATGTCTATATTAACAGAAATGTTAAGTTTGAGATGGTTCTTGTTTACATGCATTAGATGTCTTAATTTGTTAGACGTTTCGATGCAACCATGTTGAGTGTGAGCCAAGAACTCTGCAACTCTTGCTTTATTCTTAGGCTTGCATCCCTTCTTCCAACTTCACTTTAATTACAAGGATACAGCCTTCTTCCTTGCACTGATGACTGTTCTTGTCATGATGGGGAAAGTAAACTGGGTCTTAGTCAAATAAATGAATGGTAACACTTAATTGTACAACCGGTGTTAGTTAACGTGTAACAATCTTTGGACGGTAAAAAAGCAGATTATTGTTTGTTGCCATGTACTTTGTGAGTTCACCGGTATATGTGACTCAGACTGTAAGATCAAGTGTTGCCAGCATCAGTGGTCGGTTCTCTGCTCATTGTTTTTGTGTGGTCAAGGAAGTCATCATTTGAGTTTTTCCAGAGTTTTATTATCATGTATTGCATTTGTTATTGTTGTTTTTTTGTATGGAAATACAGATATACGAAATCTTCAAAGTTTCCATTGTGTTTTTCTGACTTAACGTGCATGAAATCAAAGTGAAGGGTCTGTCATAAAGGTGGGAGTGGATGCTTTAAGTTGAGTGGGTGTAGTGGGAAAACAAGCTGAGTTTTACAGAATAACACCAATGTTGTGCATTTTAAGTTTATCTTCACACACATACACACACAATGAAAATCTGAGCTAGCAAGAGATTCTCCAAAGTGTGAGTATTTCTTGTTCAGGTAACACCAATGAAACATGCAAAGAAGGACATTTACCCAGCTTTTATTGGGTGGCTTTCTTAACATAAGATTCAAAGTTCACATGTTAGAACACCAACTTTTATTAAATGTGTTAGGTCTGGAGTGTTGCTGAGTATTTGTTTACAGGAACAACTAAGTTATTTCCTTACATTCATGTGACAATGAAGATACTAGAACTACCCCTTAAGTAGTTGAATGTGTGCTTTACGATACTAAGATAACAATTCACCAAAGGTTACATGAGACAACGTTTTGTTAGATGTTTCTGCATCTTAACAAAACCATGCAGATTTCATCAACAGTTGATCAGTTTGTGTCCCAAAAGTTGAAAGTAGGAATCTTAAAGCTGAGTGGCTAATCAGAAAAGTAAACCTGGCTGTAGGAATGGATGGCACTTTATCTGTAGACCTTAACCTCAATTATAAGACCCTCCATTCAAATGGGGTTGATACTCACCACTGACATGTCATGGGGCCCCTCAGTTATGGGTTTATTCACACCGACTCAAAGATCATTCTTGAGGAATGATACAAGGGTCAAAGTGTGAGGTCTTTCTCAATAAAGAGTCAACAGTCAAAGCCTTCGTCAAATGTGTTTTCAACCTGGCTAATTTTTACCGTAGCTTTTTCTTCTAAGTGAATTTTAATAGCTGATATTTCTGTTACACTCTGTACAAATGTTTAATGAAAATTGAGTCCACTAATTTAGAGCCTTGTGCAATCGCTTCTTAGCCGCTCTCCATGAAGAGAAGAGGGGCTGGTTGAAAAAAATGCCTTTGAATTTATGGCTGCCTGTGAGGTGTTGTTGTGAAAAATCTCTTCTTTTTTTTTATGTCTTTGCTGAAATTGCACAGTTTCGTGGCAGGGGCAATCTACCAACAGGAAGACCAGTAGGGGACAGAATGGGTTTGTAGCTTGATGATATTGGGCTTGCATGAAGCAACATCTCCCTTATAGAATGTGCACTGAAACATTCAAGAAGGTAGAAAAAAGGACATTATTTTCCAGTTCAAAGAAAACAAACATTTTTAACAAACAGGAACATGAGCAAAATGTTTGTAGCAATCTGGCCATGGGGATTCTCTATAAAATACCCCACTTCCAATCTTTTTTTTCGGTTCTCCATACATGTTCTCATGTTGTTGTGCTGTTGAGGTTTTAGAGTGCCAAAGGTCCACACAAGGTGCAACCTATCTTTACATCATATATTTACAAAGAGGGAACCCTCATAACGTACAGGACAATGTCTGAAGGTTAATAGGCAACAGCATGTTCATGTTCTCTACATGGTTTGAACACAGGGTGACGGGAGGGGCTGTAGGCTTGAATTCCCCACCTCCGAGTTGTCCTGAGCAGTAAACATGAGGCTACTCTTTAAAAAATAAACATTAACAGCACATGATTTATCCTACCAGTCCTATCCAGTCAGAGTCCTTCTTATCATTTTATTTTAGGATAATCTTAATTTTTTGATATAAATCAGTGGAGGATGTTTTCCGAAAATGACATTTGTTGGAGAGTTGGTGCATTGGTCTTTAAAGATTCTTTTGAATGTGTCTGAAGTAAACCAAGAAGTAATTATTGACTGTTCAAGAAAGATGTTTTTAATGCTTTTTTAACTGGAGCCTGGTGTGTTTGAATACTATGCAATATTTCAGTATCAATTAAAAAAACAGTTTGAAACTTAACAATGTTTTACTCTGAATTTATTACAAACAATGAAAAACAGGTGGCAAAAAAAAATCTATTTTATTGCCATAACATTTTAAATCCACATCAAGTAATGTGTATTTCTTCACTGAATTAGTTAGCAAAATCATCAGGTTTATTATCTCCTTAACCCCTAGGATTCAGATACAGTAAATACAAGCTGTATTTAAAACAAATACATGCCAAAGAAATCCACTTTAGACAATATATATATATATATATATATATAGTTATTCATTCCAGCATTTTATTTTTGCAATAAACATAATCTAGGTAAAATTACAGGTGTAAAACCTTAAAGCACAACAGATCATGTTTCTCTTTTTGAGTTGTTTCAAGAGCCTTTTCTCAACAAACATCACAGTGTAATTAATCAATTAAAGTGCTAACAACAGCAGCCATGAAGGGAATTATTCATGTAATACAGATACATGCATGCATTCAGTATGATATAGATGCAATGTGTGACTACATCTGCAAATATTCATGTGACTGTGTGTGAAAACACCCACTTTCTCATCAGTATTTTTACATTGCCTCAACATGTGGTGTTAATTTCAACAAATGCTCAAAAACTATTCAAATGCAGTCATTTCTAGATCCAAAAAAACCAAAATTCAACAGATGTTTATCACAAAAATATATGTTTGTTAAAATAATGTCAAATAAAGACGAATCAAAATGTAAATCTGTTCATTTTACACACTGCAGCATGTCGAATGCAGTGTGTGCAGAGTTGAATTAAATTACTTGTAATTAAACAAATATGTTTGACTTAAAAAAATAGGGGGAGATTTTGCCACTAGTGGAACCAAACAATGGCATGACGGTACATGTTTGCCTGCTATTAATAGCTTTTTAGAGTTGTTTGGAAAAAAGAAAAGACTCCAATAATTGCCTTTATAATATCCACTAATTTAAATAATATTTCCTGTTACTCTTGATAAAGATTAAGTCTACTTTCTCATAAGAATTTCCAGGATTTGACTTTTGTTTGAAAAATCTAAGTACACGTGACGAGAAAATACTACATTTCCTCCACTTGAATTATTCTTTAAAAATAGAAAAGATTTTGGCTTTAAAATGTGTACAATTTCTATACTCCAGCAGTTTTTATTAACTCGTTGTTTACTGTTAAAAATGAATCTTCCTTGGCATGTGTTTTTGAGGGGGCACAAACCGCCATTTTCTAATGAGATGAAGGGTGTCATCACACAGGAGAATCTGTGAAGAAAACACATCCTATTTTTGGTGTTTTGGAGCCTGAATGAAACTCCTTGAGTTAAATAGGAAACACATGTCTGGACATAAGAAAAAACCTTACATTTACATCGATAAGAACCTTGTTTCTATCAGTAGCCTAAATGTTCCTGTAGAGGCTCCAGATTCTCCTCAACATGGCGTTCACCACTGTGTTCCCTGACTCTGTCCGAAGCGGTCATTCAGAGGATTTAATGCTTTCAACTCAAGTGAAAAAAAACAACATTGTTATAGATTAGAATCGCCTAGCAATAAATACGAAATAAAGCAATCTCACCGGAAAACAGAATCCATTGAATGAGCCTAAAGGTTTTTGTGAAAGAGCCTTGCGCTTGGCGACGTATACTATCTCTTGGAATGAGGCCAGCAGCTTAAAGTTGGGCAATGCGTTTTACTTAAACAATCCTACCTCCCCTTCTCCTTCCCTTCAAGAAATTCCCTAGACTATGTTTAACCAGATCGATGTTGTTAGTTCTTTTTCCTGCACAGTAATCTTCCCACATAGGATGTAGTCTAGTCTGAAACTTTGTGTCAGTTTGCCCCTATGGAATTTGTCTATAGCGAGGAGTCCTGAAACTGGGGGCGGGGAGACTTTCTGTACATTCCTCAGCGATACATTCACTTCTCCCCCTGCAGAGCCTACACACACACACACACACACACACACACACACACACACACACACACACACACACACACACACACACACACACACACACGGACAGACTGCAGCCATGCATCAATTCATTTAAACCGACACAGTCAGGCGAGCACTCACATGACTGCTGTCTCAAGTTATATACTGTACAAATGCATCTATAAGGTGCTGTTTGCAGCACACAGGGGCAGTATGCAGACACAGTTCCTGCTGTGCGATTCGTTATTCGATTTGCAGTGAATACCATTAAAGCCAGATAAACCAGGTTATAAAAAACGGTATGCGCCTATCTAGGTCGACGGAAAGCGTCCATGTTTATTACAAACCTATGGGTCAATGCAAAAAGGATATGGATCTAAACATTCAGTTAGAAGTTATTAAGAAACTCTCCTGTAGGTGAAATACTACATGATTAAAAGTAAGAAGGGAACTTAATGCTGAATTTAAAACAGTCTTTTACTCCATTATCATTTAACCTATTTATGGGGCAGAGCCTGTATGTAAACACAGCCTAAACTTGTTGAAAAGAGTTATGGAAGTCCTGCCGAATTGGCTGCTGCTTCGCGTTTCGTTGTATCTTTAAGGCATATGACAAAGCCCAGCAGAGGAAACATGGGGAGTAACGCATAATTGGCGCGCTGATTCATATAGAATAGTCGCGCGGAGGAGCCAATGAATGAGCGCGTTGAGGCCGAGCCAGCAGCAGTAGTACGGAGCGGGGCTGCAGCGCTCTGATTGGTCAGCCTGTCCGACCAATCAGAGAGCGTTGTGTGTTTGATCAGAAGCAGAGGAGTAAACCAACTGAGACAGCCATGGACCCAGCCTGAGCTAGAGGCTGAAGGGCCCACTAAACCAACACTCCTTTTGTAACCTGCCTTACACGAGCATGCACACCTAGGCCTATTCATTAGCAAACACTGCAGGGACACAGTACTATCATTTCAGCTCAAAGCATAGCTCTTTGCAGGGGCAATTGCAGGGCTCCAGGGAAGGTTACTCCCACCTAAACTTCACATCACTTTCTTTTCTTGGTGAAATACAGTTTACATTTCAGACTCCAACTGTTCAAAAGTAAATTACTTAGCAAACAGTGGTGTATACATTTACTCAGGTACTCTACTTTTAAGTAACATTTTTGATAGAATTCAGAGGTATATTGTGTACTTGTATTCAACTACGTTTATTTAATATATTTAGTTACTTTACAGATTTGTATTAATGATGTGAAATATAATCAACAGTTATATAATATGTTGGTTACACCTGGAGTAAATTCACAAGCCAACCTGCAGTATACAAAGTGATTAAAACTAGCTGCACCTTGCTTTGATAATACATCAATATTTATAATCAAAACATATGATATTATTCTGAAAAGGGCTAATTGCATAATGAGTATTTTTTACTTTAAGCATATTGTGATGATAATACTTTCTTTAGTAACATTTTGAATGCAGGACTTTTACTTGTAACAGAGTACTCCTACACTCTGGTACTTCTACTTGCAGGCTATACTTATTAAGATCTGAGTACTTCTCCCACCTCTGTTAGCAAATGATATATGTAGGTTGCAATGAATACCAGAAAAAACTAATATGATAATATAGTTTTTAGTTTCTTTCTGGCTACAATTCCAATGTAGTTCTTGATTTGCCATTAATGACTAATTTGTGATAACTCTAATTATAGGAACTAAATTATACACACACATGATGATACACCTCATAAATGATACTGTCACGTGCTCTGTGTGTTAAGCATACCTAAACTGTTATGTAGCCTAAAGCCTTAGTCTGAAGATGTTTGGATTGAGTTCACATAATGATCTAAGTATAAGTACAAATATAAACTCAGTTCGCAAATCTGAATCTAATGCAGTCCTTTACAACAACTGTGCAATACATTCTACCTTCATGAAGTGTATAAAAGTCAGAGGTGCTGATTCCACTTAACTGATATTTTGGCAACTACATTTTTAGTGCAGTTGAAGTAGGGCCACATTGCACTAAGAAGTATTTTTAACATGTTGTCCACCTTGAGTATCAAGTCAGTTAAACAGCATAAATGCAACCTCGAAACTAACCATTAAAGCAAATATTTTTTTGAAAGACGGTTGTATCAGACTGCCCTAGTTGTATTTGTGTACCTTTTAAACTGGCTTCGAGTGAAGATAAAAACATAGATAGATACTGTAAAAAGCCTACGCCAGATCTTTAATTCGGAAGATTTGATTAACACGAAATTGTAAGCTTATTTTCTTTTTGTGGTTCTTGGTGTTGCAAAATTGAAGGCAGTTTTGCTTGGACAGCGTAACGACATTTCTGTCATCAACAGGTACGGATTCAGCTGCACATTTATCATGTGGCACTTTTCTTGCGGAGTGACCTATGCGTAATCTATCGGCCTTCGCCTGAGATTTACAAAAGATTTTATGAACACTAGTGTACTATTTCTTACACGGATTCCCACGTTATTGAATTGGGCTGTGCGTTACGTTACATAGGACGCTAGGGGCACTTTGGTGTAGTAGACCCCTCCCTCTCTCAGTGAATGCAGATCCATGCCGGAGGTATAGCCGAGAGGATTCGCCATGTGCATTCGGCCCGCATGGCCAACGCCTCCTCGTTGTGCCAAACGGTCTGAAAGTTGGATAAAACAAATGGGGGGGGGGGAAAGCACTCATCTCGCCCAAAGAAACCCCCCTTGATTTATTTTGTGTGGCCTCGAGAAAATCGGTCCTGCAATTGGACTTTGAGTTGTGGATCAGGGAGGGCATGGCTCCACTCTAGTTGGAGAAGATGGATGCCGTCATGTGGATAGTAGTACGTGTCATTCCCATATTGCGCGGAGGCCCGAGGAGGGGCGCAGGGCCCTCCCTAGTCAAGTTTCTTAAAATTAAATGTGCCCAGCTTTCAATTTAACAATATAGTGCAACATCATTTATGAATGTCCCCACCCCCTTTTCCTGCTCTTGTGTCATCAGTACAGCGCACTTAGCACAGCCGTGCGCACAAGCCCCCGCAATATCAGCGTCGTCCCTGCTATGGGCCTGCATGAGCGCATTGCCGTTTTACTATTCCTCCGCCGACCAATAAGAACCGAGTGTTTGCAGAGAAAGGCACACGAATGTGATTCTAGTAAAGATACACTGGGTTCTCACGGAATCCCTTTACGCACATAGCTCGCCAGGTTTTTTCCCCAACACCAATCCACTCTTCCCCTCCTTTTTTATCCACTCCCCTCTACTGTCCCCACCCCAGATTCCCGTGCAATTTTCCCCAATCCCAAACACTTAATTGAGCAATTGGGATTCCTCACGTGTGGGCTGATTTGTAGTTTGAACACGTGGCTCATTCAAAAAAGCCGGAATAGCGGAGGATTTTTTTCACCCCCTTCTTCTTCTTCTTATTCTAGGATCTAGATTTAGAGGCGGGCGCCAGCCTTACCGTGTGTGACATTCTCTGTCTCTTTGCCAAGGGGTTTGGAGGAAGACACAAAGTAGTTTCTCCTCCTTTTCACCCAACGCGCCATCGTTTGGAGACACGAGATTAATAATTGAGCATTTATTTATTGCGCGATAGAGACAGAGGGGCGAGGGAGAGCGAGAGCGAACGCACAGTGAGGCTGCCAGTTTAAATCTATCTGTGGCTTGAACGACCGGGAAGCACGCCACAGCCTCTCCGTAGTAGTATCGGCGATTTAGGCTACTCCAAACACTGCACATCCGTGAGAGCAAACAACTATCTCTCCCTCAGCGTAAAGATTGTCCCTTTTTCGGCGCAAAACATGAATAAGCTATACATTGGCAACGTGAGCGCTGAGGCGAGCGAGGAGGACTTAGAAACTATCTTTGAGCGTTTGAAGATCCCGCACAGTGGTCCGTTTCTTGTCAAAACTGGCTATGCATTTGTGGATTGCCCGGACGAGAAAGCAGCAAACCTGGCCATCGAAAGGATATCAGGTGAGAAATGTTGGTTAAATAAAATTGTAAAAAAGTGGTGATTCGAAAGACTCACTCAACTGCTGCAATTGTGTGAAGATTGCTTTTACTTGAGTCCTGTGGGGTGGGGGTGTATGCAACCATTTATTTCTCTCGCACAACCTTTACTTGGCCTTTTGACACTGGGTTCAGAAAAAATAGCTGCCATGGGTTCGAGTGAAATTCTGCACTTGTAATTTAAATGTGTTACTTGATAAACTGAGTGAACCCAAGTATGGGGGGGATAAGAAAGAAATACCGAGGCTTTCCTGTTGTGTGTGGCGTTCAGGCAGCGGGCTGTGGACGCCGTGTAGTGAGCCTCATTGTGGGCTTTATCTAACAGCTCACTTTGGCACGATTGTGAACAGAAGCCGTAGTGTGTTGCTGCTTTTTATAAGCTTCAATTTTAACTCACATACACGTCCAGGTTCCAAACTATAGGCCTTCTCTTTTGGCCACAACTTGCTACATTGTGAAGCCATTTCGCCCATGCTGACACACCAGGTGGTTTAATTGTGTTGGTCAAATGTAGGCCAACTAACTTAGCCACACTACTATCTGCTTTTGTAAAAAATTAACTTCGTCTCATGGTTTGTTATTAAATTATAGTAAGGCCTACTCACAACAGAACACGTAAGGATTCAGATAAACTCGTATAATTTTACGTATTAGCTGGTTCGTGTAGTGGCTCGCACATTTTTGTGCCTTTGTGTTGCTAGTTTCAAATTATAGTTGAATTATACTACATTGTGTATATATGCATGTTTAGATTTAAGTACACTACCCAAAACGAGTAGTCAAAAATACTCCTGAATGCATTTCCACGAGCAGGAGAGGAGGCCTGTTGTTCAGGAGGTCAAATGATTAATGACACTAATAGTTGTGTCTTTTTGTTTTGTTTTTTTAGGTAATGAAGAACTCTTTGGGAAAGTTCTCGAAGTGGCGATCTCGGTCCCTAAAAGTCAAAGGTAGGTCGTTTTTACAATATAGCCTACTGCTTTTTGGTTCAACTCGTGGGAGCTGCAATTGTTTGTCCTCCCAATTATCCTATTCTTCAATGAGCCTTTTTTTTTTTTTTTTTCCGAAATGTGTGTTTACATTGCTGTACAATTTTAATTCAGTATTGTTTTAAATGTTGATTAAATGAGGTGTGTTTTTGTTCCCCCCTGAATGCTCTGGGGTCAAATGAAAGGGGCGTATGGTGGTGTACTCCCTCCTTTCGCCATGACTGTGTGGAGTGCTCCTAAAACCGTCGTGCATTAAGGTTTTAACCAGCCTATATTCTCTCGCTCGCACATATTGTATGTTCAGTACTTGGTATTGTTTGAGCTCCAACTTCGGGGCGATTAGTTAAAAGCCTGAATGTGCACGGTCGAAATGTGTGTGCAGGCTGTGTTTGAGGCGCACAGGCCTTGTGGAGTCGTCCATTTGAGAAGGATCTGCCCGTCATTCTCCCTGCCTGCCCTGCGCTTCCGCCCTCCTCTGCACATTGTGCTGCTGTTGCATGAGATGGACTCCCAAACGCGAGTGGAATGGGAGGTTTGGGGCACAAGTCACGGAAAACCTTAGTTTCAGAGTTAGAGCCCAGTAGCCACTCTTGGTCAGTCGTCTCTCAGTCGTCTATTACCTCAAAAGTGAAATATAAATGTATTTCCGTGAAGGGTCTACGTAATGTGCCGAGGACGTAAAATACTGAGGCATATTGGTATTGTGTGCGTGTTTTTAGGTGGTGACGCAATTCGGCCATAATTAATAATTATTATTTTTATTAAAACGTCTCTCTCTTGGTAATTGGTTTAATGTTTTCTAAAAGGTGTTACACGTAATATGCATGGTTAAGTCGCCTTTTAAAGTTTAATTGAATGATTTGCTTTTTTACGCAAAGTCACGTTTTGAAATCAGAAAGGCGAGGAGGAAACACGTAGGCTTGTGGACTGTTATATGTTTATTTGACATAGAAAGTAACTTGAGGTGAAAAAGGACATGGCAGAGATTTATATATTTTTCAAAAAAAATGTCCACCTACAAGCTCCTGGCCACTTTGTAGGCTGCTGGTTTAAATGGTGCCTTGGATAAATAAACCAGGTAAGCTAAATGAGAATTTTGCGTCAAATCTTGACACATTTTCCAGATAACGAAAAAACTGGTGACGTTGCTCTGTCTTTTGAGTGCCTGCTGTGGTGGCTATGGCAGCAGCAGAGTCGAGTTTCAGCCACACTTTAAAAAGTAAAACGTGCCCTCCCTTTACAACATGGAACATAGCAGTAGTCAATGGGAACAGTATTCTGAGTTTGGGCTACACACTTGGACACTGGGGCCCCTCTTTGCATTCCAACCGGCAAATATTAACTGGGGGCTCGGCCAATCGCAATGGCTTAACCTTTGAACCTTTCAGCAAGGGGAAGTGCTGCAACAGACAGATGAAGGTGGTTATAGTGGGGCTCGTGAAGATAGAAATGTGTAGAATGACATGCTGAGCAGTGTGGAGTTTCACATGGGTAATAATGCAACATGTAATCAAACATTTGGATGTGCATTCCTTTTAAATTTGTCATGAACGTGGCCAAAACCCCCAATAAAAATGTGTCCAGTTCACTAGCAAAAACATCTGCTGCTGCATTCAATAGTGACTTCAGGAAATCTGTGTATTAGCAGTTTAATCCAACATAATTCAGTTAATTGAAAAAATATTGTCCAGCATTGCATAGTGTTAGTAGTATTATAGTTATTAAATATTTCAGCCATTTTATAGACATTTATATTTTGTTGTGAAAATGTGCTGTACTTGGCTTTGTATTTGGCATTTAAAGTGGACACCCACATTTTCCTGACAATTTATTGAACTTGAATTTATTTTTTACCCAGAAAGCATGTACAGGTAGAATAAGAAACCAAGGATCAATCAGAATCATCCAGGTGTATTTACATTTCAGGTAAAACTGTTTAAAGGGACCTGTTTATAGTTTCACTTTTGATTCAGCTTTTTGCAAGTATATGAAACGGCTTGTTAATGCAAGCAACTGGGCCATATGTATTTATTCTGGCTAACAGTCTATCATTGACCACTAAATGTTTTATTTAATTAATTGGTAGCAAAACAAGTTGTAGAAGTGTCATATTTTGAACACTTCCTCAGTCAGATTATGCTCCCCTTGTTGGATAAATTAAAACAAATCTTGCCCATCCCCACATGCACATGAAGGAAAGGGCATGGCATGAAGAGTATGTTGTTTAACATACTTTATCCATAGGTGAATAACTTTATGCTTTATTTAAGAACATACAATAGTGTAGCTAATGTCCTCAGTGAGTGGGGTAAAGTAACAGCTGTTATATATATTTTTTATTTATACAAAAAACTCCATAAATGTAGTCAATAGTGTAGATCGTATCAGTGCTGTTTGTAGAAAAGGCTCCTGGCTCTTATTTCAAGAATATCAGGTCATGGGGTCACAGTGGGGCCCCACCTGCAGAAACAGGGATTTAGGACGGAGACTTGGGGTGCCAGAGAATTATGAATGTGGCCCCTTGTTTTACCCAGACTGCAAGAAAAGACTCTTCATCTTGCAAGGTCAAATCAGAATGACATTGTGCTTTTGCTTCGTCTTGCGTGTATATAAAATGGTTTGATGTGGCTGGGTAGTAGTCACAATTGTGTATTAGTGTTTGCAGAAGTTGATTAATTTCTAATTGTTATTCAACTCATTGGAATTATCTGTGGGAATAGCCAATCTATCCAAATGTTGAATTTAGCTTATTGGGTCAGTGTGCATATAAGGCCTGTGAGAAGGCAGCGGAAACCAGGCTGTGGAGTTCAGTCATTCAGAACCACTGCATACTGAATAGTTGATAGCTGTGGATGGGCGTTGAGCACAGGTCCCAAACCAGATAGTGTTGAGTGCTTCAGTGAGCTTTTGGAAATGAATACAGGTGTGATGCTGTCTCATTGTGAATGCTCTTGTCTTAAATGCCTGCATGCTTATGTGTTTTAATACACCTACTTTTGTGCATTACGTTCACCCTGCAGGCTTGAGCTGAGCGGCTAAGGAAGCGGGCAAACATGCTGAATATTGGTACATTTTAAAAAGTAAATAAGGCCTCCTCCTGGCCATCACATGACGAGCCAACCCTAGTCACTCCTGTCCCTCCCCCTCCCACTTTTAACCCCGCTACATGTTCCTGTCAGTGGACTTGTCCGTGTCCATGGTAACAGGGCCCCACCCCCACAGGGCAGAGAGGGCCCTTGTTACCCTTGCCTGAAACAGGGCTAGTCCTCCCCCCCCACCCTCACAAACACCACACCCCACTCACACACACCTCCCCCCTCCCCAAATCAAAGGCTTGGACTAGGGAATGTATACCAACCCCCACCCACCCTATACCCTGGCTGACTTCTTCTGTGTGTGTGGAGCTATAGGTTAATCCGAGTGGAAGTGCTCGGTGCATTTGCACATTTCGCATGGCGTTCCCACCGCAATGCAGAGCATACAGAATGTGTGGGGAGAGGGGGCCGGATCAGCCAGGAATGGCACAGTGGGCCGGAAAGGGCTGGAATTCCTCTTGGAAGTTATTTGGGAATTTTCTTTACAATTTGCCCATTAAGAATAAAGTAGTTTCCTAATGTCTCAAAAATAAATATGTTTGTTGAACTGCTGCTGGCTTGATTGAGGTCTTAGAGCTAAACTGAGGAATGTAAACTACTGCGGCCCCTGTTGCACATGTGCAGTATGCTTTTACTGCCTAGATGTCCTTGTGTGAGTTTTAAATAAATTGCTTAAAATGCTGCATTGTGTATTTTTCTCACCAGCAGATTAGAAAACAACCAATAGCGGCAGAGCTGTTTGTACAGGATGAGCTGCATTTTAAGTCTTTTTTTAACAGCTCAGTTATATTTTATGGAAAATAACAAAAGATGCAACTCTTATGCACCCCTTTTTTTAATGAGAGTTCATTCACTTAGGAGACATTTTTAAAAATGCTGCATGGTGTAATTTCTCACCAGCAGATAAGAAAACAACCAGTAACGGTGTTGCTGTTTTTACAAGATGAGCTCGGTGATTATTTTTATATTTTTTAGAGAAAAGACCAAGCGATGCAAAAAAGTTTGTACACAGATGTCCACACACAAAGTAGTTTAAATGAGATGCATATGTATGAGGTCCATGTGTTGTGAGTGTAAGGCTTGTGTGAAAATGGGATGGGGTCAGGATTTGTGATTCCACTGTGTGTGTGTTCATGCTTCACCTCCCAGCCATATGTACATTTTGTTCCTTTAGATCTGTTCGTATCCACATGCAGCGGACTTCGGAGTGGCCAGGGCTTTTCTCACATTTGTAAAACTCTGTGACTCATTGATCCAGAAGTTCCTTGTCTGCGTGACCTCCACATTTACCCAGTATACTCATGATGCTTTCCACAATTTGTAACTACATTTGGGAACCTTCAAGCTGATGGGATGAATCTGGGATTTTTGTCCTCGTTTGATTCTAGTGACGGGGCACACCAGCACCTTTTAGTTAATACTGGTTTCCACTTGCTTCTGTTGTATTCACAGTCTCTAAAAACAAGCACGCAATTCTGATTCTTGGCATTGAGTGTGACGCTTTTTTTTTTTTACAGCAGCTGATACTCCTTGATCAGTGTATGTTGGGAGTGGGGTTGGGCCTTGCACCGGTTGAAACCTCATCATGCAATGCTATAGAGCAAATGATTGACTCTAAAATTGCAAATAGCCAACCTTCAGATGCATCTTTCTCTTTCCACTTGAATCGTATTCCCCTCTGCTCTCACCTTTTATGCCTGCTTTCACATCTCGTCCTTCGCACTTTGTGTGACACAATCTGTGATTTAGGACAAAGTGTGTGGTATGGGTTTAAAAAAAAAAAAAGGTTTACATTTTAGGCCACCCAGTTAAGATTCCAAATTGCCCCTTTGCCCTCTTTTTTCTCCATCACTTCCTCTCACGCTTTACCCAGGGTGTCTCATTGCACCTGCTGGGTGGGGAATGGAATTAAAGCAGAAGTCGTATGTGCTGCTCCTCCATCTTGGTCTTTCTTGCTAGATGGAGTGAATGAAGTCCTTTTGTGTTTTTCAATTAAAATGCCTTATTTTTTCATTGTGCTCTTGGTATTGTCGGCTACTAACTGAAACTCTCTCCTCTTCTTTCCCATCTCCCTTTTCCCATCAATTTATCTCCCTCCCCCTTCTTCCATCCCCCACCGTCTTCCTCCCTTGTTCTCTCTCCAGGAGCTGTAAGATGCAGATCAGGAACATCCCGCCTCACATGCAGTGGGAGGTGAGTGCTAACAGGCTGCTAACTGTTCCAGGGCGGGGCATTTAGTGGACTCTGGAGTCACCTTGCTTACCTTTTGGGTTTCAATCAAGCATGTTCTTTAGAATTATTTTAACAAAGCTATAAGGTCAGGCCTAACGTACCAACCAGTGGGTGGAACTGCAATTTGATAAAGCAGAAATGACTTCAAATACCAAAGTGATTTCTAAAGGTTGAAGCTATACCATTTTTGCTACACAGGAGCTTGGCATTACTGAACAATCTATTGGAAGAATTAAAAGAGTAAGGTCCCAAGGGTTTGGCTGAGTCAAGCACACGAGGAAACTTTAAGCAGTTACGAGGTCTTTGTGGTGTTGTATTGCTGAATGTGTTTGCAACCTACTAGGCGTGTTTCTTAAAGCATTTTGAAAAAGCTTATTGTTTTTGAATTATTAATATACACAGGATCAGATGTTCTTAAAATGGCAAACAGGACTTAATTGTGCTGTTATGGTCACATGTGCTAGTTTGAAAATGAATGCCTCTTCACACTGTCTTTTTTTTTGCAAAAAACTGTTCTGGTAATGAAATAAAAATAAACCAAGTGAATTGTCTGTGGCTTTGTGAAACATTTCACACAATGGGGTGTTTGACGTGGCCCTGTGGATTACTGTGTGTTAATCCTAATATGGTGCAAAGAGATATTTCCTTTTTTTTTTTTTAAAGATCAATTTAGTGTACTATGTGGTGCTTTAGTGTGTTTTGTTGAAGACATTAGTCCAGAAATTAAGTGATTTGATATATTTGTGTACCTTTACAATCCAATCAGTGATGTGCTAGAAACATTACATGTCCAAATATTATAATTTTGGAGTTTTGAGATTTAACTGTATCCTAATTTAAGTAAATAGTCTATGTTGTCCAATAATATGTTGTGATGTATTTCTACGAGTGAAGTAAAAATACAGTAATAAGTACTTTTACATTTTAAGAAACAATACATCTGAAACACAAGTTTATACAATGCCCTTTTTGTGTCCGTTTGCACCATTCATTTACAAACAAGGTACCAAACGCTAAAAAGAAACAAATTATAATTCTGATACTTGTGAAAGCTGAGTATATTGTTTTGACTTTATCTTGGAAAAATGTTAGGCAAAATCTCACTTTTTCATCAGCAAACCATGTCTGAATTGATCATGCTAAACTGTGCTCAGGTGCATAGATGGAACTCTGAGTTGATTGGATGTTTTACAGAGGAGTTCAAGTGAATTTAAGCAGTAACACTGGCACTCAAGGTCGGTGTTAAATCTCAAAGGCAATTCTCTTGTTTGGTATTTCCTAAAGGGTAAAAAGAAAAAATATGTGATACTAACTAAATCAATTAAATGATTCTGCTGTAAAATGTGTAGTTTCACCAATAAGGCAGTGGGCTCTTAATCTGACTTGGTGTTGAGCAACAGAAGTGTGTCCTTGCAATGTATTTATTTTTCCTTTGCATTGATGAAAATGTAATCTAAAACTATGTACTGTGCAGTGTTGGCTACAAATTCTTCTTTGAGTACACACTGATTTAATACGCAGATGTAAATTCATCTAAACTTTAATTTGACCACTTTTAAAGCTAACTGACACATTTCACTACCTCTTTTTTTCCTAAATCATTTTTGTCAAACTCAACATGGCAGCATTAACCTCCATGTTGAATCTCATGTGGCTGTAACACTGCTTTACGTGACTTTTTTTTGTTCCCCCTTCCCTCTGCAGAGGTTTAGCTGTGATGGCGTGAGCCTGTAGTTTCGTTCAGTTGAATTTTCTCCTCCTAAAGACTATGCAAGCCTACTAAGAATGTTCTCATTGAATTGCACAATTGTTCTGAATTGTAAGGTTAATACATGGCTTTAGGTTTCAGCCTGATTCACTCAGTATGATCAAATGGCTACGGACATACTCAGTGTTTTGTAATGGTGGTCTCGCTTTGCCTACGCATGTCCCTCAACTGCAGATCCACCCATGTTCCTAGCATGTAGCGAGAGAGCCGTTTGCTTTTTTTCAAAAGGTGACATGGAGGTTTCTCCGCCTCAGCGGGGGAGGGGTAAGAGGAATGGAGCAACAGAAAATAATAGGCTCTTTTGATGCAAAGGCCTTGTATGTATCTTATCAGGTAGATAAGACAATGGGTCATGGTGTGTAGCCCTGCAGCGAGAGAATAGTGGCGAGAGTAGTGGCGTGTTCACAGGCTGTAGTGGGTGGGTGGGCCTGGACTGTTTCCCCTTCCCTTCCATGTGCTCCGATTCACAGAATGTGTAGCATGAACTCGCACCCCTCCCCCAGCCCCTGCTTCCTGCTGGAATGTACCCCACCCTTTCCTGAGTGGCCTGGATTCCCATTGGCTGGGTTTGTTAGACAGACAGGCAGACAATCCAGTCATTAGCCGGCAACGCTTGGCTTCAGGGAACTGTATCGGCTCAGGAGCAGCCAATGGTGGGCAGCGGAGATGGCAGGAAGGCGGGAGGTTGGATGGTTGGAGGAGTAGGGGGCAGGGATGCAGCCTTGTTGGCTAAAAAGTGGGGTTGAGCTCTTGGGGGTGTGGCGTCAGATTAAACTGAGCATGGTTGGATGTCTTAGCTTAGCCTGGAACCCTCGCTCCCCCTCTCGCCCACATTTGATCACGATCTATGAATTAAAATCCTGTGGTTTCCAGATTTAGTCAGGTGGCCAGTGTGTTTGGGTTTTTCTATTGAAATCATTTTCAATAAAGCAAAATTTTTTGCTTGCATGATTTTTTTTTTTTAATTAAAAGGATTGAATCATTTTGCCAATATTTTAAATGTCTCAAAAGTTTCTAAGGTCTGCTTGAGAACCTAACAATTATTATTTATTTTAGAAATGTTTTTCTACATTTAAATACATGAATCTATGCAAGAATCTTGGAGGAAAAATTATAATTTGAGGTTGTCAGGCATTCACAAGAAGCCATTTAATGTATCTATGTAACTCAACATAAAGCTCCAGGATTAATGCACTGTTCCCACAGATGAGCTTCTGCTCACCAGCAGGTTCTGGTCAAAAGCTTTCAATGTTTCTGAGTAATAATGGTTATTTTTCTTTCAGGTCTTGGATGGTATGCTTGCTCAGTATGGAACAGTGGAGAGCTGTGAACAAGGTAAATACGGACTTTAGTTTAGACAATGCAATTGCAACAACAGATTATTCCATTACCTTGCTTCAAACCCCTTTTTATACTGCATCAAGAATTGTTGTTATTTTACAGCTATGTAATTTTGTTGAAGTTGCATTATTTATTAAAGCCAAATTGAAATTTTCTTTGAACAATTTTGTTTCCATGTAGAAGTAGCCACTGTTGATAGATTGCATCACTGAATTTGTGGATTGACTGCGCTGTGTCCTCCACAGTAAACACTGACACAGAGACTGCAGTAGTCAACGTTCGATATGCAGCGAAGGACCAGGCCCGTCTGTGAGTACACACATACACGGACATGCAGTGTATTAACCTCAATCTCATCTGTCTTCATCTCTCTGACATGGATCCGCTCAAGTTTTTCACTTTACCCAGCATTCTTTGTTGCAAATGACCTCCACCTCCCCGTTCCAGTCTTCTTGCAGTGTAGCTGATTTCATCTTTACAAAAAACAGTCCAGTTTAATTTGACATGCAATGAAGATAGGTGGAGGGGTGTGTGTGTGTGTTGGAAAGGAAGGAGGGGGGTTAAATTAACCATATGATGCCCCCTGGTGTACATAAATCATACTACAATGTTTATCCATACACAAGTGGTTGTAGACATCTCCAGGCAATTGATGGTTTCACTATAAATCTTAATTCTTGAGGCTGAAGAGGCAGATGTAAATGAAGTGTGAATGCGATATTAAGTGGCTCACTAGAATTGATGCCGCTGCCGATCAGTATACTGTGCTTTTAAGAAGCTTAAACCTCTTTGTTGCTTAGTTTTAAATGTCCCCTCTTCTTGGATACTCTCATTGATAACGACATAAAGCAGCCAAGTCATTCATAGCAGTGACTGTTTAAAAGCCTTCTGTGTTTTTAAATCATACCTGCTCACAAGTTTTCTGGACTGATATCTCTTTATGCTCTCCAGGGCGATGGAAAAACTGAATGGATCTATGATGGAGAACTTTGCCCTGAAAGTGTCGTACATCCCAGACGAGACGGCTGCAGCAGAGGGGGCTTCAGGCAGGGGCCGCAGAGGCTTTAACGCCCGTGGAACCCCTCGTTCCGGCTCTCCAGGTCAGGGTGCCCGGCCCAAAATGCAGTCGGACATTCCACTGCGCATGCTGGTGCCCACGCAGTTTGTTGGGGCCATTATCGGCAAGGAAGGTGCCACTATCCGCAACATCACCAAACAGACCCGCTCAAAGTACGTACCCAGATGTCAGGAGTTATACTGGAGCTGTGCATGGTCACATTTCTCTACCGTTGATTTCCAGCGTTATAGGAATACTTCACCACAAGAATTATCCTTTATATCTTACTCCTTTTTACCTTGAATTTAGGACATAACATTGCGTTCCTCCAGAGTGAAAGGAAAACCAAAAACAGTATTGATGAGTTCAAGTGAATGGGAGGGTTCCACATTAAACAACAACTCTTCTTCAAAACATCAATTAACAAACTCTAGTGCAACTTGTATATCCAAGTCTCTTGTTTGTATTTGGGAGAAAGCTCAAGGCTTCCTGAACGCATGCCTTTTTGCTAAAATATAACTGTTGTAACATGGGAGTTGGATTATTGTGCACAGAGATGGTCAATTCATGTTTTGCTGTAGTTAAAATATGGCTTAGTTTACATAATTTCTTCAAGAATGTTCTGCACTTTTTGCTTTCTTTCTTTGTATAATTTAGGACCATTTATTGATATCTAATGCTGCACCCTTCATTTGTTTTGTTTTACTGTCTTCTAATCTTAAGTTTTTCATTGTTTAATCATTCTTAATCAATATGGTTGTTTGCATTTGATCTTATCTAAATGCATTCATGTCCTATCTTGTTGTTGAAAAGGTGCTTAAAAAATGTGTCTTGTCTGTACTCCAGGATTGACATCCACAGGAAAGAAAATGCAGGTGCTGCAGAGAAGCCCATCACTATTCACTCCACTCCTGAAGGCTGTTTGAACGCTTGTATGACCATCATGGAGATCATGCAGAAGGAAGCTGTCGACACAAAGTTGTAAGTTTCCCCCAAATAAAAATGAAATGCAAAATATTTGCAAGGGTTCTTATCATTTTGTATGTCACATAAATAATTGTAAAAGACTTAAAGTGGTTATTTTGTTAAACACACCTGATATAATTGTCCGCTCTCTTTAAATTACGTTTTTTTTCTCACATGACAATATTAACAAGTAGTCCAACAGTTGTGTCTGGTAATAAAGTTACATGTTGAGAGATAGATACTTTCTAAGAACTTTTACAGCTTGTTTATGATGAATGAAATGCATGCAGACAAAATTATATCTGTAGGAGAGGGCTGATCTGGATGTTGTGTTTAAGGTTCTCATTTTAACTTAACATCCCATCCGTGTCTTGCAGTACTGAGGCGATCCCACTGAAGATACTTGCACACAACAACTTTGTAGGAAGATTAATTGGAAAGGAAGGACGCAACCTGAAGAAAATCGAGCAGGATACCGGGACCAAGATCACAATCTCTGCGTAAGTTCACTTTTTTATTGACATGTATATGCTTTAGTGTCATTTAGACACTCACATAATGTATCCCCTCACACTTCCCTCCATTCTTCTTTCCAGTCTCCTTGACCTGACCGTGTACAACCTAGAAAGGACCATCACGATAAACGGCACCCTCAAGGAGAGCAACAAAGCTCTAGAGGAGTTGATGACGAAGATCATGGAATCGTATGAGAGTGACATGGCCGCTATGAACGTAAGCATTTTTATTGATATCGAAACTCTATTTCCTTCAAGTGGGAGATGTGTAAACAACTTGATTTCTAACTGAACATTTCAATATGAAGTAATAAAAACAGGAAACCAGAAAATGTGTGTTTTTTTAGGAAGGAAATTTGGAACATGCACATCAGTTATCTGGAATAGCTATAGCAGCACTTTCATATCCTGTATTATCCTGTCGTATTAATGCATACACTTGAATTTGGGAGTTTTCAATTTCTGTTGGTGCACACGGCTCTCATGACCGTATTTCTTGGATTGGCTGGGCATTTTAATTGGAGCCCAATTAAAATGCCCAGCCGATCCAAGAAATACGGTCGAGCCGACTGGCAAAAATGCTCAATCAATGCAAAGAATTTTGATGCTAAAATGCAGTCCATTGGAAAAAGGAAACTTTTAACAATGCGGTACAAATAATGCTTCAAGAGCCTGGGTGGATAGTCTGAAATCTGGGTTAATAAACATACATGTTCAAATGAAGCAGATGTTCCTCTGAGATTGATATTTATCTTTTTAACTCTGATCTGAAATCTTGACTTGTCAGTTAAACTTGTGTCTAAGCAAGCATACCAACCTTGATGTGCGTTGCATTAATGGATCTGTTCCCATTTCTCTCCAGCTGCAGTCCAACCTGATTCCAGGCTTGAATCTGAACGCTCTGGGTTTGTTCCCCAGCGGAGCGCCAGGCATGGGCCCCTCCATGTCCGGGATGCCGCCTCATGGAGCCCACGGTGGATCAGCCTATGGAGTAATTGACGGTCTTCTTTTCGCATCTAATACAGTATATCCTAAAAACGTACATTAAAAACCAAGAAATCGCTGTGTACACAAACTGTATTCCGCAGCTTTTGGGTGAGGGTTGTAAAAAAAAACGGTATATTTAGTCTGTAGCAACTCTACCTCATGTTGCTTTGTTTCCTTTAGTGCAGTCCTTATGGTGGTGAGGGGACATTTTGGGCTCCTCTGCTCTCTGCGAGCAGCCAGCCCTTTTCTGTAAGTCCCCCGTCCCAAAGTGCTTTGCACGGCTTGTGGCTGCTCGCTGCGGGATTAGAGGGGCAGGGTTTGCTACTGAATAAAGTTATTCTTCTGCCCCTTGATCTTTGACCTTTCTTAGGTACACCCTGATCTGTGTGCTTAGGGAAACACAAATCCTCGAGGGCACAGGCATATTGGCTTCTAGTCATATTTTAAATGTTCTACAGTGTTATTTCTGCAAATTATGCTGCATTTGCATTTTTGTAGGAAGGTGAATGTCTTTCAAACTGAACTTTCTCGGCAGTAAAAGCCCATCTCCAGATTTAGAGGCTGCCAAAATAAATGGTTATAGTACCCCCAGCTGACAGATTGAACAGAAAATTGGCCTCGATCCAAAATCAACAGTGCTACTTGTTGTCCCACCTAGTCGATGTACACCAGAGCTCCAGTCAATCACACACTTTAAACACGTGTGATGTAGCAGTTCGCAACCACGCATCTTCTCCAACTAAACATGAACACTGTTTTTTTTTTTAGTATTATGCATGATGCTTATTAGGATTGTGGCTTTGGATAAAAAATAAACATTAACAAAGTAAGAAGAGGAAAACAAATTCCCACTGGGTTTAATGGTCGTAGGAAGAAAATCCCAACTGAACATCTTTTGCTGGATCCACTGTCTGCATTGCTGAAGTTGGTTGTCTGCAGGTGATCACAGTTGTAATAAAGTGTTGGTTTTCCCAGCAGGGACAACCGGAGTCGGAGACCGTTCACCTGTTCATCCCTGCACTCGCTGTGGGAGCCATCATTGGAAAACAGGGTCAACACATCAAACAGCTGTCACACTTTGCCGGAGCCTCGATCAAGGTGAGTGTTGGACCGGAAGTGAAGTTTGGAATCTCAGTGATGCGTCGATAACTGCGGTCTACCTGTTGTCCCTTTTTCCTGATAGGAAACATAAGTGAAGGTTGCTGTTTTTTGTATTTATTGCTGACTGTTCGTCCTCTTCAGATTGCCCCTGCAGAAGAGAAGGACTCCATACAGCGGGTTGTCATCATCATCGGAACACCAGAGGCTCAATTTAAGGTACCTCTTCACATCCATAAAAACACATAAAACCCTCAAAGTAGTTGTAAAGAGTTGAGATGCATAGCTACATTTTATGTGAGCAGCTGTTTGACTTCTGCAGACATAATGTTCTTGTAGCCTTTATGGCTTTTTTATCAATATGTTTCTGCCTCTGGAGAGCCAGTCTTGAGCATTTTCTAGGGCTTTTTTTATTGTGTAAAAATGTCCCCTTTTCATAAATGCAGCATGAGTAATCTGTGTTTTTCCGGTTGCAGGCTCAATGTCGCATTTTCGGCAAGCTGAAGGAAGAGAATTTCTTTGGACCCAAAGAAGAGGTGAAGCTGGAGGCTCACATCAAGGTCCCTTCCTTTGCTGCTGGACGCGTCATCGGGAAGGGTGGAAAAACGGTAAGAAAGGGCTCAAACTTATTAGTGGTTATACTAGCTGTACAAACCCAAGCCAGCAGCGGACAAAGCTAAACTAGGCACGACATTTAAGTGTTCAGTCGCAATTATTGCATCCCTTTGTGGGCTGCAGGTGAACGAGCTGCAGAACCTGACCTGTGCAGAGGTGGTGGTGCCCAGGGACCAGACGCCTGATGAGAACGACCAGGTTATCGTCAAGATCATCGGACACTTCTTTGCTTGCCAGGTGGGTTTTTCTAAACAACTGGAAGATCTACAGTACTTCAGAAAGTAACAATCCCTAGGTCTGATTCCCCAGAGGCACTGTTCTCCTTCAGATCTGCATTTGAAGAAAGGTCTTACTAAACTTGTTTGAGAGAGCTGTAATCCCGTACATGCTAAAAGAAAAAAAGCAAGACGGCTGACTCTGTGTTTTGGAGCGCTCTGTTTTGTCTTGTTTTGTGCGTTAATTCAGTGTTTACATAAAGTACTCTCTTTCACCAGGGAAGAGCTCCTAAATATAAGAAACAACTTCAGCGGATTACATTGTGTACATTAATGTACACAATATCTGTTTGCTTTTTTTTATTACTGCGGAATTGTATTCCATATTTTATTTATTTCTATGTAAATACTGCTATATTTGACTATATTCCTTATTATTTTAAATATGTTTATGTTAATGTTTTATGTAAGTCAAATTCCTCGTTAATGTAAACCTACCTGGTAATAAACCTGTTTCTGATTCTGAAGAGCATCAGACCTCTTAAGGATTTCATGATCAGGGGCCGTATTCACAAAGCATTTTATCTTACCGCTAGGAGTGCTCCTAACTCGCGCTAAAACATTTTACGTAGGAGTTTTTTCTTAAATGTTATTCACAAAGCCGCTGAGACCTACTCATACTAAGGATAAATCACTAAGAGTGAACTAAGAGTGACGCGCCGTTGCTATGGATTAGGTCGATTCTCGTGCATGAGTTTAGAAGCGGTCAGTACGGTGATTGGTTGTTCAGAGCAGGCGGTCTCGGTGAAACTATCCGCAACATCCCACACACGAGCCCACTAAAACAAGGAAATAGCCTCGGCTAGAAATGTATTCCTATCAAATAGTTATGGACAGTGCAGTTAGCAGAATAAACACATGATGACAAGTTTGTGCAGACCACGATAATGACGTTGTATATGCACGTTAAAGAGAGAGAGCAAACAATAAAAATACATAAATTGCATTAAATCAAGGAGGCAATTAAAATTAATTCTGTACTAATTCCACAACAAGTTTGATACCCTCACGATTTAGCCTATATCTCTTGATCAATTCACAGTCTTCCATTGTCTCCAAAACATTTCGTCTCGCAGCCATTTTCAGATTCTTTGTGAATAGGTCTTACTGAGTTAGGAGTCCTCTCGAGGACTTTTAAGCTCTCCTAAACTTAGGTGTTACTTTTAGGCCTAAAATACTTTGTGAATTGCTCTTAGTGAATACAATTAGGAGTCCTACATTTAAGACTGACACGCCCATTATGTTTAGGAGTTTCTCCTAAATTCGCCAGTTAGGAGCTACTTTTAGCCCTAAGATCCTTTGTGAATACGGCCCCAGATCTCTTTCTTTTAAGAACTCTTATTGTGATAACTTGGCTCTAATCCCGTCATGTTTTATGTCCTGTAGCTGGCCCAGAGAAAGATCCAGGAGATCCTGGCCCAGGTGAGGAGGCAGCAGCAGCCTAAGCCCACATCTGGAGGCCAACCGCCACAGCCCCGCAGGAAGTAGATCTCCAGCGGACCTGGAGGAACGGTGACTGAATCTGCCAGAAGACTCGACAGACGGATTGATGAAGCAGAGTCCGGGGGGAGAAGAAGAAGAATACGACAAGGAGTCGTAACGCTCATCTCAGGGGACAAAGATTATCAGAACCCAACCAAACATCCACCCCTCCTTGTCTTGCTTGATGAACTTTCAGGTGTGGCTAATAAGAGACGATCCACCTCCAAATCTCCACCCACCTCACTTCTCTGCATCTCTGTGAGAATGTACTTCTGAGGGCTCCCAACGACGTCACCTGCCCTCACACGTACGCACCCCTCGATCGCGCTCCTCCTCCCCCACGGGTGTGTTCAAAATATTATTATTTTTGTCCTCTTTTTACACTAGAAACACAAAGAAGAAATAAGGATCCCCCCCCTCCTATCAGCTACTTGGTGTGGTACTTCAAACCTGACAAGATTATTTTGTTGAATTAGTTTTTTGTTTTTTTTAATTGGTTTATGAAGCTTTCTCATGAGTTTTCTGTGGAAAGGAAAAGGCATTGCTATCAAGGTCCTGGTTGGACCAACAGAAAGGTTTATTTTGGGGGAGGGTTGGCTCAGATTGGGTGGGCCATGTTTAGGGGAAAGATTCTTGTTTCAGGCCAGGACCCCTGAAAGGGTGGATTATATTGGGTGTCCTGCCCTAGTAATGATAGTGGCATTTTATAAATTTGGATGCATTTTATAGATAGACCTATATACATAGATGAATATATATTTAGAGGTGAGGGCAGCGCCACGACTGACACTTGGGGAAAACAGTGCCGAACTGCTGCTGCCCAGGAAAACCAATTTAATATGCATTTTACTTAACTACCTCAGGATCTAGTACCTCAGAAGAGAAAAGAAAATGATTATATATATATGAAAAAATGTTCCTTTCTTTTTTATTTTGCTTTTGTGGTATTTTGTATACTTTATAAAGCTGATAGTCTTTGAACATTTTTATTTTTTTAAGAAAATTTAAAATTTGGTCAGCTGCCAACTGACCTTGCCTTCAACTCGGATGCTTTAGGTGGCTTTGTTCATGTGTATGTGTGACTTAAGATGACCCTGTACATAAAGTCTATTTGTACATAGCAGCCCCGGAGCAAGAGTTGGCGCCCCCTCAGCTGGCGGCTGACAGGAGTATCGAGAGAAAATCGCCTCAGTTTTTCCCCTGAGGGTCCACCATCTTCTGAAAAAAAGTACAAAACAACTGCAACATGCAAATAATGCCAACCGTACATCATTGCAGCAATGCCGTTTAGTTTTGGGATTGACATTGTTATTGGTAATGGTACTTTAATTTGTCAAAAAAACAACTTTTTTGCCTTCCTAGGAGGGCTGTCGTCAGGGCAGTGTGGACTTTAGGGGTCTGCTCGCTGCCCTACAGTCAGCAGAGCGTCTGTTTTTTCGTCTGTTTTGTTCCCAGACCATCTGCCACCTTCTCGATGTCGGTGTCTTAGCAAGGTCCAAGCCGGACTAGGTTTTTTTTTTCATAGAGCAAGCTTTGTCAGTTCGCAGTGGCCCTTGTAGCCAGGCCGTCAAGTCAATGTAAACATTGTTCACTGAATGGTGAGGGTAGGGGGAGACTCACTGATAGACTCAAATTCTTCTTCTTTTTTTTGGGCTATAGAAAATTGATTTAAACAAAGCATTCTCTGTATCCCTCAAATGTAACTTGATGTTGATTTGTTCAAACAGGGAAAAAGCCAGAAAAGGCAAAATACTGAATGACCCCCGACTTTGGGGGGTGGTAAGAAAAGAGGAAAGGAATCCAAAACTTAAATATACAATTTATTTCATTTGTCTCTTCATGCCGAATGTAAATATGTTGATTGTGGTAAAAGTGCTCGAGTGTATCCATGCTTCCACAGTAGAACGCCGTCTACCTCAGCTGAGGGGGTGGGGGGGCTGTTGTGGCACGAGGC
>NW_011334144.1:249797-260344 GCF_000735185.1 Notothenia coriiceps
GTTTTGATCTACCTCTTTAGACACGTATTTGAAGTAGAGGCATTCTTCTATTTGTTAGAATTTAGCCCCCCGCCCCCTTCTTTATGCCTCCCCATGCTTCCCCCCCAGATATGAATGAAAACGTAAACTAAAATCATGTACTCTTTAGAACTTGAGAGAATAATCGAGAAAAAAAAAGTGATCAAAAATATTTTCTTTGCCAGTGTTTTATATGTACTCTTTTTGACTTAATTGAAATCCTCAACCGATGGTTATTTCTTTCTGCTTTCTATTTTTGGTGGTGTGGCTTACATGTATTTGAACTTTTGCTTGGGTTTTTTTTGTGAGAAAGGTCAAATCACGTGTTTGATTTTGCATTCAATAGTTAAAATGAGAAAAAATACAGTTAAAAAATAAAAGGGCCTTGCCTTTTCTTTCTGATTTGTAAGACTTCAAAAATAGATACAAGTCCTGTCTTTCTTTCCCTTTCGTCTTTTACAGATGCTACACTCTCTCGCTGATTTGGTAGCTAGTTTCTTCTGTTAGCATTTCTTGGCTGTGTAACGTGAAACATCCTGGTATAAGACAGATGAGGGACTGGGTCTCTGAGTTTTTTTTGGAGAAGTGATCTAACTTCAGCATGATATTCCCTACACCTCCTCTGCAACCATGATTGTGCCCCTTCACCTCCCCTTCACACACAGCTCCACTTGTCAAATGCCTCTGAATAAAAAAATAATGAAATATTGGTGTTTTCTGTTTGCTTTTTTAAGGGGACTGACACACTTTCTCTTGTGGGATATGGCTTTTATATTTTGGAAGAAATCTATTGGATTAAATGTCTTAAGGAAGATTGCTTTGTGGCACAACGGTCTATTCTTGGTCGATGCTGGAACCTGAAATCATACGCACTGTCGGTGACTTTATTTAGTTACAATTGGATATGTTCCTTCTCAGGTTAAGATTAATGATAAGACCTAAGTCTAAAACTCTCAATGCTCTTCCATTCTTATCAAAACTTGCGTTGAAACCTTGAGGGTTTTTAACATTGTGGCCCGACGGTATGTTGTGCAATAAACGGTACATAATTGTGTATAATATACAACATACTCATTATGGCATACTTTTAATACAGTGAATATAAAACACAAGCAACAAACTTTTATATGTACAGATAGACGATTTTTTTTTTATCGGGAAAAAACTGAATTCTGACTGGATGTCAATATATTTTAGAATTTCTGAGGTGTTCAACCTCCATCCGTAATCGTTTTTACAGCTTTGAGAAGCACTCTCATTTGCTTTGTGCACTGCATTTGAAAAAAAAGTGCACTTTAACAGCCCACTTTCTTTTTGTTGTGTCTTGAAGGTAACTCCAGATTTAGAAAATTCGAAATTCTCAGTCCCTTCCAAACAACCCATCCTCACTTTAACCACCTCGAAAGAGTCTTACATATCTAAGGTAATAATGTAGACACCTCTCTCTGAGTGTTTATTTTTCTCATGTTCAAACACACTACATAAAGACCTTTTAGAATTGGTACTATATGTAGTGTGTACTTTGGAAACGACTATAAGAGCTGGTGTTATGTTAAGCAAACGAGGAAACGCATGTCTCCATATGTATACCGGTGAGGGTATAGAACATTTGTCAAGGATACACTCAAGGTAAATTGCCATGGTTGATTTGTTGACATCACAGGCTTTCAAATGCTTCAACCTTGAGATAGTAATTTTATTGAATAGTAAAAAACATTACATTATTACCTTAGATATGCACTTGTCACTGTAGTATACATTTTATATTGGAAAACCATCTCAAGGAATTCGTACTTAACTGTTATAAGCAGCACTTGCCACACAGTTTGCACAAAAGCGATTCATTTGAACAATAAACGGCCACTACTTGAACCCAGTTCATCTCCTAGCAACTACAAAACACAAAACAGGAAATAAAAAGGAGCAGTGCCTGATTTGGATATTTCACAGCCTACTTTGAGAACTCCTTGCCAATCATACACTGCAGTAGCTTTACCCAACATTTAACAACTAAATTAGGACACAGAACTCCTTTAATAGTATTTCTATACAGACATGAAAATGATTCTGCTATCTTGACTTTTTAATGATTAAACTAAGCATTAAGGGCTGAAATGCTTTGGTGCAGCTTCATGGAGCCTACAGGGGGCGTCTCTCAGTCAGCAGGTGGTGGTTCTCCTCGCTGGAGGGGAAGAAAGCCTCCCTCAGACGGACCATGCGACCTCCGACCCCAGCATGGCCAAAGGCATCATCCACCAGGGGCCTACGAATGGGTCGGTACACCTTGTGACGCCTTGGAGAGAGGGAGGAGCGAGATAATGGGTGAGAGGATGGAAGGAATATTTGGTGGTTAACAGAGAGAAATTAGTGTGTATGTGGAGGCACAAACTACTCACTTGCAGACCATATAGGCAATGAATGCAAAGACAGCCACCAGCACGGCGGTTGAAGAGAGCACCACCTCTACAGGGTGTGATGTCTTGGACACTGCAGGATGGAAAGAACAGTAATGAACCCAAACCGGAAACATCAATATGTCCACTTCCTAAAAAGCTGCAAGAAAAAGAGAAAGATTGTGAAGATGCATAGTCAAGATATCTTTGTGTAACCGACCAGGTGCATCCTGGGACTTGTTGATGGTGACGGTGGTGGTGGTCAGGGTCAGGCTCCTGGAGTCCTCCAGGGTGATGTTGACACAGTAGTTGCCCGGCTCTGGAAACGATCGCATGAGGCGCACTTCACACTGCGATGATGGCGGCACGTCGTCACACATGATGCCGCGCACCTGAGTACAGGTGTGGTCTGACACAATGGTGCAGGCTGAAGTGGGGATGCTGAGGACAAGGGCATTGAAGGTCAATATAATCATCCTTTTTCATACTTAACTTTAACAAAGATGAATCTAATTTCCTTGAAAACTTATGAGTGTGAATGTTTGACTGTGACTTAATATTAACATAATGTAATCATAATCTACAAAAACAACCATTTAACTGACAGTCATTCATCTTTTGTTGTATTCATCATTTTGTATGAGCTAGAAATGTTTAAAACATAATTTATATGGAGTTTCGGACATACATACCGTACATACATATGAGAGTCAGTTTAAACACTTGAAAGCTGTATTTAAAGTTACAATTTTAGATCTCACCCAAAGGTTGAGAGGGAATAAATACAACCACTTAATGTGTGCATCATGTGTTGTAAAGCAGACTGAGGCAGACCAAACACAGCAGTAGTGCAGCTCTTGCCGTCTCACAGCAGTCAGGAAAACACTAATAAAAACTAAGTCTGTTTAACAAAGTTGATAATATAATAATGATATACTCACTTGCCCAGATATTTCACTAGGAAGCTGATGTCGGTGTTGGTCACTCTGGCAGCGGAGACCTCCACAATGCGGCTGTTTGGCTCGCTGCTCAGTGTGTGCTTGGGCTCTGTGGAGAAAACATTCATGTAGTGGTTTTAGATGTACATAATCATCTCCTCGCAACATTAAGATGATGGTGTCAGTGTATGTGGGTGTTTTTCAACATATACAAGCTGAAAAAGTAGATAATAATAATAATAATAATAATAATGACAATTTTGATATAAAACTATAATTCGTCTATAGCAGAAACATGGATAAATTATTCTGGATTTTTTTTTTATTAGATTATGTTCAAAAAGTAAAAAGGTCAATTACGTCATTAGTTCTGAAGGTATTTGGTAATTCACTTTTGAAAATAGGAGAAGTAGAGGTTTTAACCTAATGATGGTAACAAAAACATTAAGATTTATCCTTAGGAGACCAATAATGATACAAGGAAATACATTCAATGGATAAATTATTATAATTTGGACCAAAGTAGTGGCCTGACCGACCGACAAACAAGGCCACAACTGCATACCAACTAAATAAATTATGAAAGTTAAATTGTAAACTGATCCAATGTTTTATTTTTTTAAATCTCCAAATATATTTTAAACCCACTAAGTGTTCAATTAAAAAAAATGCCTGACTTTGGCGCCATCTGGTGCTGGTATCGTAAATGACACGTGACAGACAGCAATTGAAAATTGAACTGCTTTGAAAATACAGATTACGGTTCTAATTTGAACTTTTGTGACCCCTTGCAGCCCCCCACCTACCAATAATGCTGATGTTGCCCATGAAGCTCCCATGGGCGTAGCGGAAGCACTCGTTGCTGTTGCTGTTGCTGCTGCTGCGCTTGTTGCGAAGCCAGGCCAGGGCCGTGGGGTCAGACCCTGGTGCACCGGAAACAAAAGGAGGTAGGGGCTCCGTGGTGGGCACGCCTGTTGTAGTGGCAATGGGAGCAGAGGAGGACGTTAGGGGCTTGCTGGTGCTGGTCCTGGAGCTGGTGCTGGTCCTGGGTGGCACTGAAACAAGAAGAAAGTGATAAGAAATACCTCTGAATGGATGAGGATGTGTGTATGTGAGGCTAGTATTCTATCTTCAAGTTGTTGGGTCTTCATGTATATTTAATGTGTTCCTGCTCAGATACACGGACTCCCTCAGTCTCTCTTTCACTCTTATACACACCTAAACAAACACACTGACAGCTGTGACACTCACCCTGGGTGGTCTCCATCTTGACAGTCTCAGCATGAGTACCGGGCGGAGGTGTGGGAGCGTCTGTAGGAAGAGACACAGGACTACAGTTATGGCACATCTACTTTCGTGAGGTAACACTTCAATGATCGGTGCAGGGAAAGTCACTTCTTGCTTTGTCTTGTGTATCAAAGTCAAACTGCACTTCAGGACTAGTCGTGTGACAGCAGTGTTACGTTGTCTTGATCAAAGTTAACAGCCTATCGCCCTGGTCAGTTTACCAAAAATACCAAAAAGATATGTATATACTTTTTCTTAATGGCACCCTGTGTTATGTACCATGTGCACCTAGGGCTATATCTCTGTGCTCGTTTCCAGTACCAGAGTGAGGTGGTAAAGTGGAGCTCCTCTGTGTTGGGGTGGGAGCGGGAGGCGGACACTCCACAGGGAATGCTGCCTCCACCACCATCTTCACACTCATGCTCCCCAGGGCGCTGTAGGTGTGTGTGGTCACATCGCGGTGTGTCACCAGCTGGTTGCCATCTTTGAAGTCCCAGATGTAGTCAATGGCGGCTGCGGTTTTGAGGTAGCCGCTGGGGTCATGCAGCTGTACTGTGAAGACCACGTCCTCACCGCGGAAGAAAACATTCTGGGACTGGTTGACCGCAACCTTCTGGGAGATGCCGACTGCCACTGGGATCTTATCTAAGGGAAAGAGTGAGTTAGGGTAAACAATTCTCTGTTTCTTTTTGTGTTTGCTACTGTCACATTATTTAAAGGTAAATAAATTAAATGTGCCTAATCATGTGTGTTTGTCTTCACCTGTGATGTAGAAGACGGTGTTGTCAGTAGTAAGGGGGCTGTACTTCCTGCGTTCACGTTTCTTGTAGACCATGACCTCAATGACCTCTGCCCCCAGAGGGATGTTGGTGGTGTCGATGGTCAAACTGGAAGAAGATCCGTCACATGTCTCCTGGTACTGGCCTGAAAACAAAATGAGTTATTTATTTTTGTTTTTTCAACATGAATGTGTGCAAATCTGTAGACATGCGTGTCTAACCCATTGCGTGCCACACGTAGACATAGCTCTTTTGGCTCCAGTCGTTGCTCTGAGGGAAAGGTTTCCCATCTGGGAACACGTTGCATTTCGTCGCATCTGGACACTTTCCAAAGCCGTAGTCGTCCAACCAGGAAGTCCATTTGTAAACGTAACCAGAACGAACCTGTCCATTGGCTGATGAAGAGAAGAGAGTGCAGTTGTGTTATTCAAAAACTTAAAAAAGTAAACCTGCACTCATTTACATTTTTTAAATTACAATGGTTCAAATTACCCCTTGTGATGCATCATGTAATGTGACAAATCACATAGATACCTATCCCCTAACATTGAACTCTATGGATCACCTTGCAGCTTATTGTTTCGGTCCTATAGTCAGTAAATTGAATGTTTTGGTTCAGTCACACAACCCATGTTTCTAGCAACGACAGACAGTTTTTCAGCAAAATATCCACGATAAATCCATTGCACCGAAGAGCAGATAAACACCTTTAGCTAGTAAAGAGCCAGATATTTTCCTCAGGAGACAAAAACAGAGTTGTAAGGACACAGATAAAAACAACTCAAAATAATTTCTAATGTTGCTCTTTGTCTCCTTGATATTTCAATTGCAAAAGCATATTAACTATATTAACTTTATAAATTGATAATATGTTGACCTAGCGTTTACAGTGCTGCCCCCAAGTGGCCATTAAATGAACTAATGCCGCTTTACACATTGCCTGTAGATCAATTTTGAATGACTAATATTGTTTGCTGTTGCTGTCTGATATGATGCCGTGGTGTTTTGTGGAGGAAGATGATGTAATGTAATGTGTCTGTGCTTGGCCTGGTCTGTTTTTTTTTGGCAGCACCTGAGGCCTCGAGCTCCGTACCATCCTCGCAGTGACCATCCCATACAAGGTCCCCATTAGCATCCTCTTTCTGGCATGGTGGGTACTCCAGCTTTGCGGTGAACGTGATGCTAGAGCCATTGAGAGCCGGACTGTCGCTGGTCAGACGAACCTTTGGTTTACCTGCAGAAAAGTAGATGTGTTGGTACAAATATTAAAGAAATAACATAATGAATTGAGAGGAGAAAAAATGGCTTTACTCACCTTTGTGGTGCATGAGTTCCTTTGGCTTTGGGGTTAATGGAGGGTAGAGGTAATCATCCCATGGGTTGGTGTCAGGATCCCAGCCAGGAATTGGTGGAATTGGAAATGGTATCTTCCCTGCCATGGCATGCTTGTGGGGGAACATGTCAGCATATGCTGGCAAGAGAGAACAAAACACATGTTAGGACTCCCGGGCTCTTTAAAGTAGTTTGGATCCCTGAGGGAAACTGACACTTCTGGAATTTTCCAGGGTAAAACTTGTTATGGCTATTCTGCAGTTTTAAACTAAATATCTAAGAAACAGATATGATAGCCATATCTGTATGTGAAACCGTTTTATTTAACTCCATTCCTTGGTTTCTTCCTTCTGTCTAAATGTAGACTCAAGCATGAATCACATATTTTAAGGGATGACATGAACAGAGGAAAAACAACTAATTCCATCGGTGTAATTCAATTAAAGGAAAAATATTCCAGAGATTTATGGAAACTTTTTGCTGTAAGCAGATGCAGATACACAGCTCAGAACTTGACAATAATTATTTGAAACGACATGTACAGTTGTAATATTAAATACAACTTTTGTTATTTTCATAGTTATGACGACTGATGAAAACATGCCCCCCCCCCTTTGAATCCTATTAGACACCATTAGCCAAGTCTCGCGCCTTAATTAAACTCATGGGACTCTGAGTGCAGATCTGAGACCAGGTAAAACAGAAACTGTGAGACCTTGAGCATCAAACGTATATCAAACCCTTAATAACCACTGTAAAACTATATATATTTTAAAGCCAAGGCCATTAAGATTAAAACATTTTTTTAATTTTAGTGTGAATATTTTTAATTTAAGGTGTACATTTAGGAAACACATGATAAGCCTGCATTTCATTAAATGTAGTCAGACTAAATGTTCAAGACAGTATAAAATAACTTAGCTGACTAACTCTGAAGCACTTACTTTTGCGTCCATCAGCTTGGAAAACCACGCAGGCACAAACCAGGAGAATAACGAATAGCAAGCCTTCCATTTCCACTCTTCAGCAAGAAAGTGTCTTATCCAAATCTTTCCCAAAAAAATGCCTGACACATTAAATATCTAGTAGCCTAATACGTGTTCCCCGAGAGAGCTTGTGTCTCTCTCTGCCCGTTTAGCTCTCCAAAGTGATCCTCCTGCTTGTCCTGACGTCCAATAATTGAATCTGGGTCCGCTGAGTGCACAAACATGTGATGTTTCCTAACAAGACGCATCTCATCCCTCATTAGTCTGCTTTACGCAAAAACTCATGAGAGATGCAGACCGTCGGCACGCCCCCACCCTCTGACCTGAACGAATACAGCTTTTAATTCAAAGGAGCATTTATTCAACAATATAAAGATATTGTATGCTTACGAATTGATTATTTGTCTAATTAGAAAAACGCAACAATAAAGTCATGACATATTTCCTTATTGATGCAGTCTAAATTACAAATTGCTCTCCATAATTTTTTTAATCGTTGTCTTCAATTTACAGGATTAGATCCTATGGCCTGAGAAATAATCAGTGTCACATTTTACATTTAAATAACGTTTTCTTAATAACAATTACAGTTTGCCATCGATTTTATTCTTTTGATCCATTCCGGAGAAACATGTTAAATTAAAAAGTGATCGGGTGATAACGTGACTGGATTAGTCATGTCAATTTTATAGTCTACATCCCATAAATCCTAAACCGCAAATGTTCCTCAGTTATATTACGCACAGCATGGCTGCGAATCGTACAAAATGTAAAATAATTACATAATTGAGTTATCGATATTATTTTTGATTGTAAATTGTAGGCCTATTCCTAGTTTGATGGTAACCTTGAATCCTGATCACCTTAAATGTCCGCGTGTGTGTGACACTGACAGCCGAGCACATGACTGTCTTTATTACTGAATACATTGGTCTGATCGAGCTGTGTCACGGTGAAACGCAAAGAAGTGAAGTCTGGGCAGTGATTGCTCCATACTGCAGCACCAAAAGCAGAAGGAAAGCGTAAGATGTGCGCTCGTTTTCCACACCATCCAACATGTGATTATTAATTCAGCGGGTGTGCTGCTGTCACGATGCGAGTCTGGTAACTGCTTCAAAGGTAACACAAAAGGTCCCGAAACTCAAACCCACTCACAATCCATTTACTATCCAAACTATTTGATTAACCCTGAAACTCAGAGAGAAAACTTTGATCTATGTTAAAAAAAAAAAAAAATCTCACACAGATTCACGATAGCCTATTTAATTGACCGGAAAAGAATAAAGCTGCTGCTAGGTGAAGTTATAAAGGTCCCCAGAAACTATATTTACAAATAATATGTTATCCCAATGAAGTCAATGTGGTCAACAAATAGCCTACACACTTTGATATGAAAGTGTACAATGTCAGATATGCTGTGCCTGTTGTGTCTATTTTTTTTGGTACAATTATAATACATTTTTCCATTAAAGTGATTGTTTGTCTTGAGTTAATGGTTTTTGTGTTTTTGTGTGTTTTTTCTGTATATTTTGCAGCCTTGCCAAGACAATGATGTTGACTGGGTCTATTGTATTCTGAAAAACTGCATTGTGGGTGCACAACATTTTAGGAAGAAATGAGAATGGGATCATGAAACGGGGGAAGAACAATAATCTGCTTCTCAAAATAAATAAAATAATAAACGAGAGAGATGTTTTAAACTTTGATACAGCAGATAGCAACTTAACATTACAGTGTGTGACCTCAAGGTGTACTGTCGATAATCGAAAACCCAAATAATGCAATGAAAATAGGCTACCAAGGAAATTCATCTACGACTCTTTGGTTCACCGTGAGAAAACCACACTGTTATTCAAAATGTAAGGTAATCATGAAAATATATTAAGATTATTTAAAGCTTAAAGACCAAACCCATCAAAGCTGCCTAAAATGCTATCAAATAATGATCTCAAGTTCTGATTGGCTTTGTTGTTGGTGTTTTAGTAAAAAAAAAACAGTCAGACGGTAACAACTCACTAATTTATCTGCATGTGCGCAATCACGTGTTTTGAGTGATGTTAATAATTGTGCAGGCTTTTTAGGAAACATTTCTGAAACACCATTAATGTTCACCTTGAATCGTCTCTCCGTCTCGAGGAAAACCGAGCCAACTCCAGGCATCGTAAAGGCCAAGAAGTGTGACAGAAAGCCACGGAAGTCACCTCGTAAGTGGAACCTGAATTACCTTTATTTTTCTTCAAATAAACATGACATGTAGAAAAAAGGTTCGTTTGCATCAATACTCATCATCCTCCAGTAGAGGGCAGCACCACTCCGCAGCTCTCACGTTCGAAAGCTGGAAAAGGGAGTGCTGGGGCCCTTTGGTTCCCATTGTGCCAATTTTTGGGATTATAAATATTGATTGTTTACTAATATACAATTCAGTATACATTTGATAAAGTCTGGTAAAAAAAGTGTGGTATGTTAATCTGATTAAATCGTGTGATATTAATCTGAAAGTTCAAAGTAAAAAGTAATCAAAAGTGCAGTAAAAATGGTAAAGAGGCATCATAGAAACAGGATGCTAACTGACTAAAATACAACAATATGCAGAATGAGTCCTTTAACTTGTTTTAAAGTATGTGTTGATGCTTTCACTTTTTTACTTTTATTTAAGTACAATAAGAAAACAGGACTTTACCAGTAGTCTAACATTGCATTATTACTAAATAATAATGCAATTATTACAAAAGAGGAGAACTTAAGCCCAAGTTGTTTCTCCAAAAGACAGTTGTAAAACTGAAAAAAAAAAAAAACAGAAATGTCTTGTGCAGC
>NW_011334144.1:260384-273929 GCF_000735185.1 Notothenia coriiceps
GTACTCGTCTCTCGTACTCTCGTACTCTCGTCTCTCTCTCGTACTCTCTCTCTCTCTCTCTCTCTCTCTCTCTCTCTCTTCTCTCTCTCTCTCTCTCTCTCTCTCTCTCTCTCTCTCTCTCTCTCTCTCTCTCTCTCTCTCTCTCTCTCTCTCTCTCGTGCTTGTCGTGCCTTCTCTTTTACAGCCCTGGCCTCTGGTCGAATGGTGGAATGCAGTCTCATTCCTGCAGAGTACATGGACTGGACCTTCAGAGTGTGTGTGTGTGTGTGTGTGTGTGTGTGTGTGTGTGTGTGTGTGTGTGTGTGTGTGTGTGTGTGTGTGTGTGTGTGTGTGTGTGTGTGTGTGTGTCTCTATAAGTGTGTGTGTGTGTATCCATGCTCCATTTATGTTTATGCGTCTGTCTGCAAATGTGCTGGCCGTGGAACCTCCAATTCAGTGTGTGTTTTGGCTGCAGGTCGGGACATATGGGAGTGTTCACTGTGCAGCACTGGAAAGACATGAGGACTTTCTTTCTTCTCAATCTTGAAGCTTCTAAACTTATTCCCACAAGGAGACAGAAGAAATGGTAACTTCTAAACTCTTTCCGTCTCTGTGATCTTTCATGTCTCTATCATTTCCACCCTCTTTGCAACACCGTCATCTTGTTGCTCTGAAACCCTCCTTTACTCTTTCAACTTCTCAATCTGTCTCTCCAGGTGTCCCCAACCCTCCTCTGTGTACTGTAATCATAATCATCACGAGTCATTCTGCCCTGTCATCCTGAGCAGAGGGGAGGTGAGTGTCTTTGAGAACAATGGGAGGAAGGCTGTGAGTTGCTAATCCCACTCGCTCACTCAGCCCATCCAGACACCCACACCACTGTCAGGGGGTGCCAAGCTGCCTTTCACAACTCCATCCAGCCACAACACAGAGCAGAGTGTGTGAAGCATGCTGACTCATATGGACTTCCTTTCTGGTGTGGTGAAGACACTTTGGGTATACAGACTGACCTGTTGGCCACCATCATAAAGAAAACACCACCCTGAGGCCACTTGGTAACAGCATTAGGAAAGTTTTGCATATTCCATTCCTTACCTCACATTTAGGGCGTTTTCTCTACATTTTTTATTTTAGTGCCTCTTTGTAAAATTCCTTCTGATAAAGTAGGGACAACTATTTCCACTTGTTAAAAAAGTCAAATAAAGATGGACTATGCATGGTTGTCTGAACTCAGTTGAAAGCAGACTGCCAAGATCTCCTCGGAGAACCGGGGACCGACTTTACCACCGCCCCGCTTCCCAGCATCGACAGTCGGTCATGGGACTGCGAGGCCCGCCGCCAGCTGGCCAGAGATAACATCTTTGATGTGTGACGCAGCGGGGAGACGCCTCCACCATGCCGACTCTCACAAACTGCAGGAAGAATAAAAACATTGCCTCATTTCACTGCAACGTGGACTTATTCATAAAAAAATGTTGTTTTTCTGTTGGGAAACAAACCGAGTTTTGAAAGACAACTACTGGTGCCATATTAAATTAAAACTAAACACAAAGTCCTCCAAATGAGTCATTTCAAAATAAAAATAAATCATGAAAATGACTGAATTAAACACTTTGAGAGGAGCAGCTTGCATTACAGTGGCTTCCATTAGACTATTGGGCCTATTGAAAATGTTGGTAAATAAATCCCTTTGATCAGATAACTGCTGGGATTGCTTTCAGGGTTGATACAGGTGTGCAGCAGGTGGATCAATCAGGTGCATCTTTAGACCTTGAGCTCGGATCGACGCGGGCTTTAGGACCCCGGGATGAGCTGGGTGAGAGGCAAAGTGTGCGCACCTACATGAAAGAAGAAGTTGAGGGGGTGTCTTGAACCTGCCTCGTCTGTCACTCCCATCCCAGGTCTGCTGCTCCATGGATGCAGCGATACACTCCAGAAGACTAACGGGGCTAGTTATTTAGCCTGTCTTTCTGCTTTTTGGATTATCCATGCAGTGCTGAAATGTAATCGAACTCAAAGTTGAGTCAAAGCTAAAAAAAATGGGTCATTCAAGGTGGGTCAATTTCCTATCCTGTTCTCTGCACTCTTCATGATGAGGCTGTGGGGCAGAGCCATAGTCCGGAGGAGGAAGGTGCTCTGCCTCTGGCTGCTACTGCTCGGGTTCGCCCTGGTAACTCTGGCTCTCTCGGACCTCTTAAACAGGGACCGAGTCCACAGTCACCACAATCCTGTCCCTCCACGCCGACCCCTCCAGGGGATCCCCAATGACCTGGAGGTCATCGTGGACTCGCGGGACCCTGCATTAGAGCTCGGTGTGGATCTCGCCCCGCTAAAATCTCTGCAAGAGGACCAGCTTTTATTTGTGCCATCTATGCAGGGCACCAAGAACCCACAACAGAGGAAGGGAACTTACAAGGTGCTTCTGCCCGGAGCAAATAAGGACACCCGCACCCCTGCGCCCCCGACGCACGGTGAAATGGGGAAAGCGGTGCAGCTGGAGGAGAGGGAAGTGGAATCTTCTGTGGTACAGAAATACGGCTTCAACGAGGTGGTCAGCGAGAAGATTTCTCTCCATCGCAGGCTGCCCGAGGCACGACATCCCGAGTGAGTGCACGGACTTAAAATAGGCTATAGCCTACACCAAGACTTATCAGCCGAACCGACCCAACTTCTGATGCTTTCAAAGTAAATGAATGTGTCGCTTTGATCTGCATTTGCTTTCCACTCCACAGGTGTTTTGGGGAGCAATACAGCGAGTCTCTGCCCTCTACCAGTGTTGTTATCTGTTTCCATGACGAGGCTTGGTCCACGCTCCTGCGCACCGTGCACAGCGTGCTGGACACGGCACCCAAACAGTACCTGCAGGAGGTTCTGTTGGTGGACGACATGAGCCAGCACGGTGAGTTCCTCCATCCGGCCACATCAGTTCATCCATCCATGACCTGATCTGACCACGTGTCCATGCCTCTGTTTACTCCCCAGGTCACCTGAAGAGTGTGTTAAGTGAGTATGTGTCTCATCTGGACGGGGTGCGTTTGATTCGCAGCACCAAGCGCCTGGGTGTTGGAGGGTGTCGTACTCTGGGTGCTGCCAGAGCTGCAGGGGAGGTGCTGGTGTTCATGGACTCCCACTGTGAATGCCAGAAGGGCTGGCTGGAACCACTGCTGGAAAGAGTTGCCCAGGACAGGTACTCACATCTAATTGTGTGCAAAAATAATGAAACTGTGCAAAGTTATTGGTATTCCAAAGCCTGATTTTTCATTTGAATGACACTAATTCTAAATGACTGTTGGTTGAATCCCAAAAATATAATATGTAAACTAATTAGAGTTTTGTCACAGAGAACAATTTATAATAATAATAAATTGTATTTCTATAAACTCGAAATCACTTTACAATAAGGGGAGGGTTAGAATTAAGACATACATTTGGTCTTGAAAACAACAACCCAGCAGTGGGGCCCAAACTCTGTCTGTTTCTTTCTCTCCTGTGTTCTGCTGTTTGACAGAACCACTTGGGAGAAGTGAGAAAATGGAGGGTTCAGAGTTGCTAGTTGTCTTTACTCATTAGTATGTCATGGGAGACATGCACTGTGGGTGTATCCAAAGCTCAGCTCTCATTATTTGGCTCCAGTCTTGTGTCTCAGGCTGCCTGCAGTGTGGCTCTAATTAGACTAGGTAATTAGGCTGAACTCTCAGACCTGGAATCTGCAACCGCTCAACTCCACAGCCACATATTTGACCCTTTTCCCAACCCCCCTATGTTTAATCTTCTAACTTAATTTCCTCCAAGCATCACCAGGCGAGAGAGAAATATCTGAAACAACATATGTGAACCAGAAAAGACTCCAATAAACTGTGCGTGTTTCAAAACTTGGCTTGGCGACATAAGCCTGAGACACATTAAACACATACTGTATATTGGCAGTTAAAAAGAAACACGTAAACACAAACTGATGAGAAACCTTTTGTTCTTCTTTACTCATTGCACACAGCCCAAGGGGTCAATAAGCCACTTGTCAGAAGGTCCCATGCAATCTATCTTGTTGGGAAGTCAATAAAAAACATTGACAAGGAGAGCAATTATGACCACAAAGAAGGCAAGAGTCTCAAAGCAACAGCAACAGCATCAAAGAGATGCAAAACAGCAACAAAACAACAACAGTGACACAAAAAAAACACAGATATTCAAAAAGACAACATGAAACATTTTCTAAACAACTAAAAAGAGATGCAAAATGACCACTAACATATTTAAAAATACTTCAAAAGACACAACACAACTCCAAAGAGATGCAAAACAACTCCAAAGTGACATAACATGACCACAAAGAGACCCAAAATGACCATTACTAAGAGGGGGGGGTAGAATACTAAGTGAAAGTTGACCAAGAAAAGCTGGTACTTTAAAAGGATATTAGCTTATCAAATCTTGACTGTGAAAACATATTTTGAATTCATAACATCAGCCTCATTATGAATTACCATACTTGATGCATTTCAATACAAAAAAAACATATTTTAATGACTGTTCCTATTAATGTGGGGTCTGTACGCAGGACCAGAGTGGTATCCCCCATCATGGATGTGATAGACTGGCAGACATTCCAGTACAATGCCACCCAGTGGCCAGTCAGGGGAGTGTTTGACTGGAGACTGGACTTCTACTGGGAATCTAAGCCTGAGCTGCAAGAAAAGGACCCAGACTCAGCAGTTCGACCTGTGCAGTGAGTTCACAGCTAGATGATATCAATTGTGCTCCCATGACACGAGTATACAGCAGTTTAATATAGAAGGAATGTTGAATAAAGCCTGAGAGGAAGCACTGATCACATTTTTCACGAGAGCATAAAAGGAGATACAAATGGTTCTTTCTGTAAGTGCTCATAGCTCATAATATACAGCAACCTTGACAAGGTGTGACTTTGTGGCTCATAAGCCAAAAGGAACCACTGCTCTAGGCTGTTTTCTGAGATCAGTGTGTCCTTGCTAACTTAGACTGGAGTTTTATTGTCTCTCCTGTGTTTGTTCTTGGCAAGTGATTCAGATTCTGTACCAACAGGAGCCCCGTGTTAGGAGGCGGAGTTGTGGCTATTGACCGACATTTCTTCCAGAGTGTGGGAGCCTACGACCCTGGGATGCTGCTGTGGGGAGAGGAACAAATTGAGCTGTCTATCAGGGTAAAGCAAAACATATTTAAATTATCAATTTTCCTATCCAAGTCCTCCAATTCAGCTGCTCACACAGGACTGAGGGAAGACAGATTGCATTGGTTATTCATCCTAAGTCACCTCATCTTTTTAAGCGATGCTTTGGCTGAGTGATTCAGTTGCCTTCTGTCAGGGACTCAGGAATGTAGTGCTGGGACATGATGCCTTTTCCAAATGGAAATCTCAGGTTGATAGTGGTCTGGGAAGGCTTGGGCCAGTTGACAAAGGTTCAAGTTTGAAAAGGGAAATGTTATATGACCACTTGCTTTCTTTTGACAACTTTCTAAATGACAGTTGGGAATTGTAGCATGTTTATGACAGATAAGACTGTGAATGTGCTATTTTTCGCAAGCTGCAAATTGATTTTTATTGAAACTCAAAAAGCAAACCTAAAGGGCCACAAACCTGTTTCTCTATTCCTGTAGGTGTGGTCATGCGGGGGCTCCTTGGAGGTGGTTCCCTGCTCCCGTGTGGCCCACCTGGACCACCACCACCTGCCTTACAGCTTTCCAGACGACGAGCTGATCCAGAGGAACAAGATCCGGGTCGCAGACACCTGGATGGACGCATACAGGAAGATCTTCTACAGGAGAGACACACTTGCTCATTTCATCAGACAGGTGTGTATTACTGGTGTGGATATTTTTCAATACTTGATTTGGGTGTTTAAGATAATATAGGATAAGATAGAACTTTATTGATCCCAATTTGGGAAATGTTTGATGTTTACCAAATATATAAGATTTAAAGACATCATTCTTTTTTTCTCTGCAGTCTGAGAGCCCTAACATCACAGAGCGTCTGCGGCTTAAGAGGAGTCTGGGCTGTAGAAACTTCCACTGGTACCTGACCACAGTTTACCCACAGCTTTACATCCCTCAGGACAGACCTGCACTGTCAGGAGAGGTAGAGAACACACACACACACACACACACACACACACACACACACACACACACACACACACACACACACACACACACACACACAATATGTACTATTCATTGAGGCACATGACACAGTGTGATATATCATTTTTGTTCCCGTTTGAAGCTGTACAATGTCGGCACTGGCAGCTGTGCAGACTACCCTCGAGGGCAGGGGCCAAAGGGCGGGGCCATGAACATAGCACCGTGCAGTGGGACAGGCAGCCAGGTAACCATGACACTGTTATAAAAATCTAAGACGGAAATGTTTACATGACTTGAGTCGGACAGACACATTTGATGACTTGAGACTCAAATAGAAAACTTTACTTGGACTTTAACACCAATGATGTGTGATTTCACATGGATTTGAGCCCTTTGACATAGAACAATTACAACCAAACCCTGAAAACCAAAGATGAAAAAGTATGTTATTTCAAAAGTGTGCCATAAATCATTTAATGTCCCTTAATTTCCTGAAATAGCTAACGTTAACACTATTGTTAACCAGCAATTTCATACTTAATTCTACAAGATCTACTTTGTTTGAATCAATCACTATGTCACTAAGCTCCATTGGTAAAAGTTATACGAAAGACCACCTCTCCAGACAGCTAACACACAGTGGCAAAGATGATCTCTGTTGTCGTTGCAGCACTGCGAACTGAACTCTGAGTTAGAAGTGCGATGGGGTCCAATGGGGGCTTTGTGTTTGGACGCCAAGGATGAGAGGGCGGTCTTATCTCCGTGCCCCACGCGCCGACCAACCTCCAGCAGACTGCAGTGGACGTTCATAAAGGCAAGGCAGAAAGTTACTATTATCTGAATAGATGGTCAGAGTGAGTGTTCGGCTAACGGTCTGTTTTCTCTTACAGCTGAGCGGTCAGCTCGTCCACCAGCAGTCCCAGCTGTGTCTGGAGGTTTTGAAGGAAGGAGGGCTCCCACAAAGCAGCCCAAAAGAAGTGAAGACAGGGGGCCTCTTCCTGCGCCCCTGCACCCATCACTCCAGACAACAGTGGCACTTTGAGCAGCTAGTAGCTCCTAAAGGTGCATGATACAGAAAGTTAAGAGGGATATATGGATTTGTATAGGAAATCCTTTCATTTATGTACTATACATAGTGGCATATCTAGTAAAATGGTGTAAAAAGAATACACAAAAAATACCTTTTTTATTATTTTCTCAGCTTTTTTGTTCCTGTTTTAAGGATTGCAAATAAAATGTATTGTGTTGACTGATTATTAAAATATGATTTAGATGCAATTACGTTAAAACAAAGTCTTTATTTAAAACAGTTTTTTTAATGAATTTGATGTATTATGTATTTATGTACATTTGATCATATACAGTGTGAAATCATTAATATAACATGATGTTTTAGCGATTGATATTTATTTGTCCACATTCTTTTGCCGATATATAGCTAGTTCTGCAGGACATGTATTAATGTGAAGTCCCTGCAAACCCAAATTATTTAACATATTAATTGAAAACACGTTTCCTAAAGTTCCCCTCACAATTTTTTTTTTAAACAATGTTTATGAAGTCAACTATATAAGTATATTCCTGTGATATCAGCTGCCAACAGCAGAGGGAACCATCTGCTTTCAAAATCCTCTCTTAAGAATCTGATCAATGTGAATTTCTGGTTTATGGTGTAACAAAATACATGTAACCAGATTATGTAATCAGTCTATAAAAAAAAGGTTATTGCACCCCTTATAGTTGAAAAAAAGGTGCATAATCAGACTACTTGTACAGTATTGAAACATTTGGATTACTACAAGGGCTACAATGTTACAATTTATATTTAACAATAAAGAGCGATATATTAAGAATCACATATGCACACATTTAAACAGCACCAAGTGAAGCAAGTCTTGAATATTGTATTTATTGTCATTGCATTTGATATATTGAGGTTAACCAAAACTTATGGAAAGTAATCAGGTACCATATGTTTTATATTGTAAATGTTAGGATTAGGTTACTGTTTACATTTTTCTTTACAGGTAATTAGTAATTATAACGGATTCCATTTTTTAAGTTGACCTCCCAACCCTGGTAATTGTTATACAGCAATAACATCCCCATATTATTGACTTATTGGAGATACCATGAATAGGTACATTTCTGTGGTTGGAGCTGATATAATTATGCTGTACAGTTACCCTACCATGTGACAGTAATATCCTGATGTGCATGTGACAGAGAGCAGTGTATGCTGTCCCTGATTAGCATCAAGACAACAGGGTCATGTGTTTTTGTGTCTAAGTATTTACTGTTACTCATACCATTGGTGTGTAGGCGTTATTTAAGTCGCAGAGCCCAAGGTTAGCTCACCCTCAGTAACTCTCTCCATGCCCCCGAGCATTGAGTGCTAAGAAGCGCCTATATGCTCTGTCACGGTAATGCTTTTTTTTAACCCACGGTGCACTTAGCCCAGTCAAGTACACGGCACCTTTTCAATACATCCAGTCAAATGGCTTGTCTGCAGCTCCGAGGCATAGGTCAAACACTTGGACAAACAACATGTTGTTGATTAATACGTCTTCTCTCAGTTACATAACTAAAGGCTACTGAGATGATGCACAAGAAGGGCAACACTTCTCTGCTTTGGGTCTTCAGAGGGCTCAAGAGGTCAAAGACTCATTTGGTGGCTAATTGTATTGTGAATGCAATTAGCGTTTGCTCAGAAGATAAAGACAGGGACAGGTCTGACTGTTTAACCAGTTTGCAGTTTTAAACGTTGCATGCCTTGATACTTTATGGACCTAACCATATATGAAAACAATTTTTATTTATGATTTTGAACTAACATGCTTCAGATCATTTTAGTTAAGAGTCTCCAACTCTTTTAATCATAGTAAGTATTTGTATCTGCTATTGGAGATAACACTAATTAATTTACAAAGCTACCTTCAAAATACAAAACAAATATTGTTGTGTTTTTCTTTAAAGCCTCTCTGTTATGCAGTCATTTTGATATGTGTCAAGCTTATGTAAATTCCCACATAATGGGTTTTAATAAGGTTAGATTAAATAAAGACATTTTGTAGGAAAATAAATATTTGCAAGAAAAGTTAACTTGCCCACGAATCATGCATCGAAAATTGTCTGATCATGGGAACACCACCCAACCCCACACTTATACAAGATACCTGTGGAAACAACAAAGAAGTGAAAATGAAAAAGGGACCTGAGAGTGTAGCCTATCTCTGGTAACCCCTTTTATAAATCCTATTACCGGCTGTTTTATGGCTTAAATCCAATGGCCTATAGGGGTCCTTGAAATCACTTTTTATTGCAGAGTATCCTAAGATGTGCAAAAAGTTCCCAGCAGAGGATAAAAGGCTACACGAAGCAGTCTCTGTAAAGACTCTCAGCAATAGTAGAGTCAAACATGCTGGTAAATCAACGCCCTTTACAACATGCTTTTTTGAGAAATGAGGCAATATGTTTAATATTTGTAACATATGGCAGCTTTTCTCAAACTTATTTGGTGGCATCCAATACTTAAATCCCATTAAAGACTATTCTAGACATTGACAAAATGTAGCTGATTAATAGCTTTACATAAAATTGCAAACTAGATGAACACAGAAAATCTGAAATAAGAACGACACTTTAAAAGTTTCTTAACAAATCTTTTCTACATGTATGTTAGTAATTCATTCATGTTATTGCAATATCTTCCTCACTCTGCATTCAAATACTCTCTAATGACTTTTCTTCTCCTTCCTGTCCCCAATCTGTCCACCTTCTGTGATGCTGCATGTGACCCTTTGCGTGCCCTTCCCCTCCTCTAGCTTCCTCCGTCACTTCTCCATGCGGAGGTCAGTGTGATTAATACAGTGCACTCCCATATCATACACTGATGGCCGTTGGGAATTTTCGCATTCTCACAAACACACACATTAAAGAGGGGACCCTGTGGGACTCAGATGGATGTCAGCGGCTGTGGTGCGGGGAGCTGTGACCTCTTTATGAAGATCCATGGGGCCATTTCACCCAGAACGGAGGAGGCTGCACTTACAATTCACAGCTTTAAGAGCCTTGGGTGTTCTTTACACAGACACTGTTATTTCCAGTGATTCGTTATGTGCTTGTTGTGCAATTAGGCCTTTGTGGATGGGCCTCTGGAGCCGGGCTGACACTGAGTGGAGATTAAGTGCATTTAAATGTGACAAAAACTTGGCTTGCAGCAGCACTTAAGGTAAGAGACAAAAACGGATTTTGAATGTCTCATTTAGAAAGTTCCTGGTGACACACATACTTAATAAGGGTGCCCTTTAGTTTCTAAAACAGTGTTTCAATGATACCTATATTTATTCAACACATCAATACATGAAAATAGATTTATCAGGTCAAAAAACATATTGGGAGTTGCCGTAAGGGGAATAAAATAGCAGCAATTTCTCTTACTTTCACTCACATTGTGAATGGTGAGGCTGAAAAGGGTGAGGCAGCAAGAGGATGATTTATCTGTCAAATGTGTTCATAAATTAAAACACAATGGTGATGAAAACATGAATTACTAAAGTTCTTGAATGTGTTCTTAATTAGATAGAAATGGGAGATTTGATAAAGACATCTTTGATTAATATCTGACAGTTCAGAGGCCCTTCACTGGCATCACAGAGCGGAGTGACAAGGTGAGCCATGGGCACACTGGATTTAAGCCCCAAGCCTGTTTTTCAGGTTTCAGGCTCGAAAATGACATTCCCAAAACAAATGACCATATCTTCCCTTCTAAAAGGGTTACATTAATAATCTTTTTTCTCGAAGTAATGATACACCTGTGAGTTGGATGTAGAAAAGTCAGAATCAATTTAGATGTTTTTTATTTTAAAGAAAATTCAGATTGAACATGGTAAAAAACTGTAAATTATAGTGTCCTTCCAAAAAACATTTTGTACTTATAGTGAAAACTAACCTTGGATGATGGGTTAGTAGACTAAAAGCTTTAGTAATCCAAAGTACAACATATAATAAGTACCCTGTATCAAGATTGATGCAAAACAAGTGATATTTGACCTTTTTAGACAGATTTAGCCAAGAAAACCTCTTCTGGGGCCATTTGGGTGGATTTTCCATATCTCTGGCCCCCCTCCTTCGATTTTGACATGTGACATCTCTTTCTGATCGTTAGAGCCAAAATAATCGAAGGGAAATCGTCCCGCACACACTCATGTTAAAAAATAAAGATGGCGTCTTCGCGCATTCAATGAAGCTACAGAGTTTAGGAATGGCCTGCTATTTTAAAACGGAATTGCAGTTTTATTGCTTATAGATTATCAGAACATTTCAAAGGGGACACAGCCACATTGGATATTAACCTATGGATAAACTACATCATCGTTGTTATCGTTTTAATGCCAATGAAGACCAGTTTAGACCAGACAAAGACGAAGGTAAGCCATGTTAGCGTTGTGGGTTACCACTTGTTTTGATGTACGTTTTTGTTGATAACGTCGCAAGTTTGTATCTTTCAGTGTTGAGGTGAGCACCGTTAGATTCTGTGTCTTTACGATCATAAACGATGTGTTGGATGTGCAGCTAGGATAAGTAATAAGGGAGCTAGGAGTGATTTTCTGTGCAGTAAAAGGTTAGCATGTTTAGCTTGGGGCTAATTCAGAGGCTCACTGTTAGCATTGTGTATTTTTTTGGGGGAAAAAATGAAAAAGATCAGTTAAATTAGTTTTTTCCCATTATATGGATATAAAATATTCATAGTTTATTAAATATTAAGGTTCCTTAGACGTTGTTTCCTGCAAATGACGCGATTTCGGCCCCGGAACCGGGTCCGTGGGGCCTAAGATGTTTTAACAAGCATGATGCAAGAAGTGCACAATTTCACTTTAGCATTTGGAGATTTGGACAGTTCCAGAGAGAAATATACATACGGTTGTCAAGCAGAGAACCATGTGTGTGGCCTTTAACACTGAACCCTCTTTTGGCTCACGGGTTAGGGTCACTGTAGAAGCAAATACATGGACGACATATATAGGTTAGAATAAGAAACGGTAGATGATACAAATATATGTATAAGTCCAATGTGTAGCCTCCTTTAGGTCTGTTTTGGGTTCCTAACAAATCTCATATTCCTGTACAATGGGCAGCATTTATTCCTGGACACACTTCTGGGTGAACAATCATATGACAAGTATTGTGTATAAAACTATGGAATTCTAAGTCATGTATGCTGTTCTAAATGTGCACAAACGAGCAACCTGTTACGGCCCAAGCCTTGTTTTCAGGTTTCAGGCTACGAAAACGACATTCCCAGAACAAATGACCATATCTTCCCTTACTAAAAGGGTTAAATTAATAGTATTTTTTCTCAAAGTAATGACCGTTAGAGCCAATAGAATCGTATCCTGCACACTCTCATGTTAAAAAAAAAGGTGGTGTCTTTGCACATGCAAGCTTCAGCAGAGGGTAGAAATATCCCTGCTCTGATATCTGGAAACGGAAAAGCAGTTTTATTGCTTATGGATTTTCAGAAGAAGGAGAGGTACTTGTTGGACGGGTAGACAGCACACCGCGCATTCCATTGTTCCTCGCTTTTCCTTTGTCCGACCGTAAAATGTTTAACTTCGACGAGTCCTTCAGTACGTGTCGGAATATGAAGGTATAAACGTCAACGCATAATTCCCTGTCGATGTTCGTTTTTCACTGTCTATTACCTTAGATTTTATTTGAATGTTCGTTATTTTGAGTTCTAGGCTCAATCTCCTTTTTACAGTAGTTTTTAATAACCCAAAAATTAATTCGGGGCTGCCTGGGTCCCAAACAGGCTCGGCTTTAGCGGTTTCTGCAGTAAAACGTCCTTTGTTCAAGATTCCTTGGATACATTATAAATTATTTTGATTACTTATTTACAATACATATTGTTAGGTATATTGCCCCCTTGCCTCTTTTGTCTGTTACATAATTTAATTGATCGTAGAAAAAGTGAAAAAAACGAAATTTTTTTTAGTGGTTACATTCGCTGACTGGACGACTTAATCTGGGCGGGCTCGCTTCTTACGATTGTGACAATAGACGTGTCTTTGCATAGTGAGAAAGTCGGGGGAATAATGAATAGGAAATCGACGTCGTATGTGTTGTGTGGGAATACTAGGTATTCCTTCGCTATGTCTTATATGTGCGACGGTGCCGGACGTTCGTGGAACTTTCTAATGTTTTGAACGCTGTAAATGGAGTTGTTTTTGGCGATGTAGCGTCTGTGTACATCCGCGATTCCATCGGTTTTTGCGATTGTACCGGACATGGAACGCAAATACGAGACCAGAGTTTTGGACCAGAAGTGTACGTAATTTTGCGTATTTTTGCTACGACATCAATTAGGTATCCAGGATATAGGTTAGCGACGACGACAGCCGGGAAACGTTAGACAGACTATTTGAGGGTATTCGTTATGTGTGA
>NW_011334144.1:273972-275250 GCF_000735185.1 Notothenia coriiceps
ACACACACACACACACACACACACACACACACACACACACACACACACACACACACACACACACACACACACACACACACACACACACACACACACACACAGTGCCCTTGGAACAGCACCGCAGCTCACTCTTTTTTGTCAGCAGGCAGCCAATCAGGTTTCAGGAAGGGCAGAATAGAAACACCTCTCCACAGCTGGCAGATTTCAACATAACTCCATTATGTCCAGGGAGATGAAAGGGGAGAGATGGACAGATTTGTATTACCTTAGAGAGAAGTTCACACCTCCTGCACCACGATGGGAAATCTGGGGCGAGGGACAAGTGAAGAGGCTCTTTTCAATGGGATAAAGTGCTCATTTGAATGGAAGAGTGAACGTGTGTGTGTGGTCATGCAGCATTTCAGTGTGTATTGAAATGAGTGGACAGAGATGAATAGTTGCTGTATTTGGGTCAGGGCCATCATTCAACAGTGTGAAAAGAGACACACAGCAAAAGAGGGAACATGAAACTGTATTTTAAGTATAAAGATGAATGCTCCTATATCATCAATCGAGTCTTTTAATCATTTCCTACTTCAGCATTTTTTTGTTGCACTATTTACCATTTCTTTCCATTTTTCCACGTCTCCATCCCTTTGAGTCAAACCCAACTTTAATCTAAAATCATAAGTGGTGCGAAACAGGACAGCAACGGTGCAAAAGAGGAAGGCAGATGGGCCTAATGGCAGATTGTGGGACGAGGTGAATAAAAGATGAGCTCGCTAGCAGGTGGATAATATGATGCATAAACAGCCAGGATGGGATTGTGTGTACACCGTTAAATATGGATGGGTCTTCAAGAACCCAGGCTAAATAACAGCTTTCCCACAGATGTGCTGGAGGCGCTGCTAAATACACAAATAATAATCCTCAGTGCAAACACACTCCCACCCACCTGCAAGCCCCTTCCCAGTAAAACACACACAAAAATGGTCTAAGTGGATAGTATTTTTGGCCCTGCTTATTTCCTCTTTCTCTAAAAGCATTTCCAAACATTTAAGTTAAGAGAGAACATTGCCACATCACCATAAAGTATATACAGTTGCAAGAAAAAGTTTGAGAACCCTTTGGAACTACCTGGATTTCTGCATAAATTGGTCATAAAATGTGTTCTGATCTTCATCTAAGTCACAACAATAGACAAACATAGTCTGCTTAAGCTAAAGGTATGAAAAAGGTGGGACGGGACACTTACAGAATGGTTACCACATTCAAGTTATGTTTTGGTATATTAACAAA
>NW_011334144.1:275295-278394 GCF_000735185.1 Notothenia coriiceps
ATTTTGTCGAAAAGGCAACGAACTGTAGTCTCAGTTCGCTATAAAGAGGGGGAGACAGACCGTTGTCGATCGTACCGCGTCTCTGCGGTGGAAAAAAAAAATTGCACTCACATCACACCTGCAAAGCGAAAACAGATGCTAAAACGATTTAGGACAGATGTTTTCCAGTTTATAGGGTGAGGACAAACACGTGTTAGAACTATGTCCCATGAATAATATACCAACATGAAACCTAAGGATTTCGAACAATCAGGATGATTGGGTAGTACAGGTTCCAAATTAAAGTGATATTCATTTTTATAAAAACCTTCCTGTGATATCTCCGACGATGTCAAAAATGGTAGACAGTTGTAGACTTAAAAAGAAAGATTTTGCCTGTTTTTTTCCATAGTACTACTGCCCTCGAAAAGGATGCTAGGTTGATGTGTCCAAAAGTAATGAAACTCTTTTTTCTGTAATTAAATTGGGAAAGTCTTTCCTTCTCTACCAGTAAACAAGACCCTTAGCAGTAAAGCCTCGGACTTTGGACTTTTTGGTCCGAAACCCGGATTGTCCAAATCTATTCTATATGAAATAACTAGGGTTCAACCCTTTACAAAACATGTCGTCGTATGATGGAAACAAGATGAGGTGATGTTAAGTTCTCCAATTTATCACCATAAAAAGTGAGGTGATGTAAATACAAAATCACTGAAACGTCTAGACTTATTCTACACTTTTATATTTGTTGGGAATTAATTTAGTCTCGAAATCAATTGGACTCAGGGTTTAAGTTCCTTTCGCACTAACAGTTCACGGTTTTATTTGTACGTTATATAACCTGCAATTCATGAAACAGTCTGAAGTATAATAGACACCTATTGGGGTTGCAAAAAAGAAATAAGTTTTCTTCTGGAATTGAATTTCATAAGAAACCAACACAAAACAAGTTTGTATTTCGGAATAATCAACACAATTTTTTGTGTAGGTTGTTGTTTTTAATACCTGTTGTTGTGATTTTGTACAAAATAACATCCTCTATTGTATGTCATAATTGTTATAAAAGATTTAGATATAAAGATAGTACGGGAAGATGAAAGGTGTGTTGTGTGATTATTTAAATTTAAGTAGTTTAATAAGTTGTGTTTTAGTTATGTACGAAATGGTGATCCACCACACCAAATTTTTTGTTTACCATCAATTATTGTAATATTTATTGTATTGTTGTGAAATTAACACTAATTTGGTCTTGCCATTTATGTCAAAGTCAGAGAGCTAAACTTCTGTGTTTCATTTGTGTTTCTTGGACATATCTTGTTGTTTGTTCAGTTTTTTTGACGTACTTCAAAATGGTTTGTATCGTCAGTTAGCTGAGATTATTCCCGTTAATCTGGTATAACACATTAATAGTTTCTTAAATATTAAGATCCCCTGAGACACAGTGTCGTGAAAAACAAAACAAAAAGTACCCACCGGCGGGGACCTTGGGGTTTAACAGGTTGCTGATCGATGGCTACTGCCATATTTGCAAAATTTGCCTCTGAACCTTGACAAGTGCATGTTTCAGGCTTATCAATTAACAACAGGAGGGGTCAAAGACATAAGACCAGCTGTTAAATAAAGCTCTTCTGACCTTAGGTGTCATGTGGCTATATTAATTCACCCATTTATTAATTATATGTTTTAAATTTGATAACACCACAGTGTTTCGTGTATTGGACCCGTCCAATTCCAGTTTTGGAAAGTCTGCCGTGGTTTCATTCCATTTCATAGAGCTGTGATGCTCAGCGCAACCTTGTCGCACTGCCACTCCAACATCCAATCACAGGGCTTGATGACTAATCATGGGGTTTGTAAAGCAAGGCGGATGTTGTAGTCCCAAACGATAGCTGGGGATTCTGGGTAGTGTAGTGTCTTCGGAAACTGTAGTGTCTTAACTCCGAAAAAACTATTTGTTTCTCTGAATCGAAGGTTAAAAACACAAACACAAAAGCATTGTACACAATTTAAACCAATCAATATTGTGTAATCAAAAAGGATAAACTGATGTTTTTTAGTGAATGAGTAATGCAGATATCACTGTGTAATCATTTGACAGTGAGTGGAATATATCCGGTTTTATTATGAAAACTTCGAGACCGGAAAAACTGTTTTCAACCACGCTAACTTTACATGGAAGCTGCATACACATTATCCTGGCGAAACCTCAAATCATCTTCGTAATATCTATCAAACTATAGATCCTACACATCGACTGGACGTGGATTCTAAGAGTACAATATACACTTCTCGCCAAAAATCAAATCAAAAAACATTTTAATGGCCAAACTATTCCACAATTTAGGATTTTCCAGAGAGGGTTATTTGTGAATAAACGTCCCTCCGGAGCGTTTGCAATGAACGGGCCGGGAGCATGTTGTTTCTTACACGACCACTTGAGCACCTCTAGTGGTCGTGTAAGAAACAACTTGTTTCTCAGGGCATGAACAATCGGCCTATATGGTCGTTTTTTGTAAGAGGACAGGCATACCTTCTGAAACATAATTACATGTTACACACAGTAACATGTAATTATGTTTCAGAAGGTATGCATGTACTCTTCAATCAATCAATATACTTTTTAATTAGGTTTTTTGACAGTTGTAACTTGGTGAAGACATGAAGCTCTCGGTGCAATCCTTGTCCGGAAGCTATCAAATGAAACGTTGTTGATGGAAAAGTGTTGTCAGGTATATCCATGTTTCCGTAAAGCACATTAAACAAACCTCCAGATATTCCATCTGACTCCTAGCTAGCATTTTCAGTGGGGATGGCCAATGTTTAGACCACCATGTTAGCCGGTTTTAGCTCGATTAGCTTCCCCTAGTGTAAACATGGCAGCCATGCTATAACAAGTAAGATCAAATAAGAGAGCTTAGAGTTAGGAGTAGTACAAATCTAGCAGGAGCAACTGAACAGGCTGCATGCACGGTTGGCACATGCACACTATAATGAATGTTCTAAGGAGAACCATTTAGGGCCTGTTATGCTACATATGTTAAACTGTTACCGTGTATCTGTACAGATGTAGCGATTCATTTCAGACAGTTTGAAACGCGAGGGCCGTGATTGGTACGTGAT
>NW_011334145.1:0-2211 GCF_000735185.1 Notothenia coriiceps
GTTGGCAAGTATGGTTGACAAGCTGTTGTCCCTATTTATTTTACTCTGTTTGTTACGATGCTTGCTACTTATTCCGTTCATATTTTGGCTAATTAGCAAGAATGCAATGTGTACAGTTTGTAACTTAGAGTTTGACCCAGCAATAAGTCTCTGAAAGGCGGGGAAAAGTTGTGTGGATAGAGGCAGAGCGCAGCGGCAGGCAGGCAGCAGGCTGCGATACACACCCCCCCCCCCACAGAGCGCACCCAGAGGACAGGTGCGTCACCTCACTTTGTAACCCAGGAAAGGAGCAGGAATCCTGGGTACGTGAGTGTTAAAAGTGCATTAAACTGTTTTAATCCGACAGCCGCTGATGTGCACGGAAGTCTGTCCATTTCGTTAACATTTGATTAGCCAAATGGACGGAAATCCGTCCTACAGTATATGCGAATGAGAGGTTTGGCAATGCACGTGGCCGTGGCTCATTCCCCTGATAGGTGGAGAGTTGACCAATAAGCGGAGCACCTCTTTGTGACGTAGAAAAGTGTTGAAATCTTGATCAGTTTTTTTCAGATCCGTTGCACCCCTTTTTTAGAGATTTGGCTAAGGAGGAAAATAGAGAGGGTTGTGTTTTCTGTCACTTGGTGAGTTCCCTGGAACACCGGGGACACATATTCATGTATAAAAGACGTACAAAAGTGCATTTTGCATGATAGGTCACCTTTAAATGTATTATGGAAACATAACTGTAATAGGTTAGTTGAAAACAATAATATTAAGTTTAAATACAAAATATTAGGTTCAACTGAATATTTCTGCTTTCAACTAACCTAATACAGGTAAGTGACATTTGATGACATAATACATTTAATTAAAGTCAACCGTTCAGTTTTTTCAGTGTACACAAAATAGCTTCTGTAGTAGTACCCCTACAGTAGGTGTCAAAAAACATAAAACATGTCCATGAGACACACAAACGCACAAATACATCGACTCAAAAGTTGAGAACAATTCCAGCATCGTTGGTCTTTACTTTTCTGTGTTTTGAAAAGTCTCCAAAAACAGTTCATGCTATTTCAGGTTTCTAACCTCCTGTCATACTTTCTGCTGTTTAATTCATGTTCATCTCTGTTTATTTGTGTGAATCAAAGAGTGATTGATTCCCTTTATCAATAGGAATTAGTAATGAAATGCATACAAGCAGCGAGCGAGAAGGGAGCACTTTGAGCAGCTGTTTAAAGAACGACTGAGCAGGAATCATAAAGTTTGATCAATATGGAAATTTGCATTTGCATCAACTGAGACTAATAACTACAGGATGGTATTCCATCTGGAAAATGATGCAGCAGTATACATTTGACAGCTCCGACTGTTTTAGTTGTTTTCCATCAAAAAGAGAAATATTGAATTATCTATCATCATTAATATGGGCTCATTAAAAGAAATTAAGACAACTTTTCCAGTGTCATTTTAAAATAAGTTGACACCAACATGATAGAACTGATAGAACTTTATAGTTTTATATTTTAAAAGAAAAATATTTTCCCCATCATCCCTAGATCTTTGACTCCTGGCTATTGAGAAAAGTATTATGTCTGTGTGGTCGTACATGTCCTTCTCATGGGTGATGTAAATACTAACATTATATGTAACTAACATTACACGGAGGCTGTACCAGGGTATATGCAGGAATCCTGAAGTCAAATGTAATACCTTTTAAGACCTTTTTTAAGACCCTTTCCATACAAGACCTCATCGACACTTCGAGTTTTAACCGGTTACATTGGCGACACACTTTATCTCACATTTACTATATAAAGTATTGATTGTCCTTCCTCCTTATCTTCCAACCATTTGGACGCAAACTTGTATTGACCCTGTGTACACACATTTAACTTTTAAGCGCCTAAGCATTGTGATTCATGATCTTGGTTATTGTATTTCATATTTCCTGTTTTGTGTCTTGTTTGGTTTTACTTCCTGTCTTGGTGTTTTCCCGCCTTTTTGTGATGATTTGCCCGCCCTGATTCTATCTTCCTGATTGTAATCATCGCCCTGCTTCCCTTGTGTTTCTGCCTACCCTCTGATAATATACCTGTGTTCCCAGTGTTCTCCATCAGTGTGTGGTCGCTGTTCACCGTCTCTGTTCCCCTGCTGTGGTTCTACCATGCTTCCTGTCTGTGTTTGTTCAAGGTTCAAGGTTCTTTATGTTGTCATACGAACATAGCTACA
>NW_011334146.1:0-3042 GCF_000735185.1 Notothenia coriiceps
GAAGCCACGGTAGTAAATATCACCGGCGGTGCTGTTTCTAACACAATAGCTTTATGACATACTGTATGTCACAGAGATAGAGAGAGTCACACTCAAGTAAATCTGAGACATGTCCTTATTAAGTCACAACGTTTTATACAGCCATTGAGCCATATATGATATTGGAAAAATACCTACTGGATTGGTCACACAAATTATTAACCATTTTAACAATACTTGGGCTTGGGCTCAGTGCAGCTACTTATGGAATAGTCATAATGACTCTGTGGTTACAATCAGAGAGCTGCACTGGGGATAGTAAGCTGTGAGGCGCCATTAGCATGCACTACAGACCAGAGAAAGCCTGAATCCTCATAATGGAATTCAGTGGGTGTATTCTCCTCTGATGAGCCTGAATCATCCTTGCACCTTCAATTTCCCCTTTCCAGTAAACCCTCCCATTGTCCTTTCCAGACTCATCATGACTCCCCCCTTTTTTAAGGAGTCTAAATTGATTTATTGAAAATGAGACGTAAAAAGGAACACAAAATGCAATTAATATTTTGTCTTTCTCTCCGTGTTCTCTTTTCATTTTCTCCAACTCAAAGAGATATTGTATGTTGTCCTCTTCTAATTACCCATGCTAATTACAGAAGGTAAGTGTTTATGGAAGCATTCACATGCGCTGGCTTGAATATATGCCATAAGAAGCTGTGCTAGCATGCCTACATATAACTTGAGCATCAAGGCGATCATTAATGAAAAAAAAACACCAACAGTTCTTAAACACTTACCTACTAAAAGGACTTGACTCACAATATTGATATAACAATTATTTGAACGGCTGGAACTGCGGCGACAGCCACGTGACTATAAATGACGGCAGCCATGATCAAGGTTTTCAGTAAATGTCCAAGTCTGGTCACAGTTTATTTTCCACTAACCAGTCTTTGAACAACGCCAGAGGCCAGATCATGTTGCTGTTAGTGTTTACTTTTTTTCTTTCTTCTTCTGTTGATTTCTCTGAGGTCCAGCGCTCTGTTTTAACCTCTTTCCTTCTCTTGCGCTGTTTTTCTTTACTAGGGACAGTCTAGCTTTCAAGAATCTAAAGTTTAATTCGCTCCATAAATAAAACAATTACATATTCAAAAGTATTCCATGGTGTTTTCTGATGGAGAAAACTAATGTTGGTTCTCCACAGCTGATTGTAAATGTACTTCTATGACATGCAGATTGATATGACACACACACACAGTCTCTTGATCCTCCTTAGCAACAGTCTGTTCTCCTTAACCAGTCTGTTATCAAAAACCAACAACCTCATTACTTAGTAGAATATATAAAATAAAATTATTGCAAATATATACCCGCGTTAAAGAGATACTTTGTATCTTTCTGATTGAGGGCTCAAAAGGTCTGTGTGTCACAGATGAACAGCTGGTATGACACGCATGTGCTCCCATGTCACATTTCTCTGCTCTTGCCACCTGTATTTACAGCCACACACTTGCTTCTCCGTGCTGTGAGACTTCCTGCTGAATAGGCAACATTACAAGCTCCACCGTCTCCATTTGAATCATATGTAAATGTCTAAGGCCATAAGAGAAGACTGTGAGAAACTCATTTTAAGAAAAAGCACCATATGAGAATATTCGAGTAAGGAAGCCGCCTATCATCACATTACTTCTTGGAGTATAAGCTAAAATAACTAACATAGCTTTAAATTGATGGGAACATCAAAGGCTATCCTGATGCTGAGTGGACTTGGTTGCAATTATTGAAATGTATTTTTATAGCTGCAGCACACAACAGGAAGACATGTTGTTAGAGCCAGTATTTTGATTTTATAAGAAAGGCCACCTAATTGTGACGTCTATAGTCAACGCACTATAAAGGACTTGTTTATTTGTTTTAATTTAAAGGACAGTGCACATTAATCCACATTGCTGTAAATTAGCCAGTATTAGCCAGCAGGCTAATTTTCAACTATTGTCCCTGGCAAGATGTTAAATAACCACAACAAGATTACAATTCCCACAGCGCCTGCGCTAAAGCCACAGTCATGGGCAACCTGTTTGAGAGACGCCGTCGAGGAACAGTTTTTAACCGTACACGTACCGTACTACAAATACAAATCGTACAAGTACCCTTTAAGTTATGAAGTTACAGTATACAGTATAAGCATTATTCAGAAAGAAAGAATACCTAAGTTGTTTATTATTTTATTTGAGTTTTGCTTATTTCTTTTGAATATTGTAAAGGCCTATTTTCTTTGTTGCAGTTTATTTTATTTTGAGCAAACACATCGCAACATCATCTAGGCCAGGGGTGGCCAACCAGTCAGAGATTAAGAGCCACATTTTTTCTATGTTACTGCAAAGAGCCACATCAAACACAGTCACTGATACCGCTTGTTTCAGTTTTTTGTTTTCTGGAGACAAGATTTCAAGCACGTCACATGCATTTTTGTGGCATTGGGATATATATTTTTTAAATCCTCTGGAGCAGAGAGGAGCTGTGGATTATTGTTATTGATTAATGCATCAGTGTTTCTTAGGGTCAAAAACACTAAACTCACAACTTAAAATGAAAGCGTTTAGTTTATTTAATAAAAGAGCACATGTTCAATGTGAAAAGTGACAGTAGTTATAGATTATTTGCAATTTGGTGCTATATATATATTTAAAAAAAATAATTATATATACACCTTGAAAATATATATACACCTTGAATTCAGGGGGGCGCGGGCTCCGTTGGCGGGGCGCAGCGCCCCTCCAAGACAATGGTAGGGGAAACACTGGATAATGTTTAATCAACGATAGGTTTTCCCCCCTCAAAGGTGATTGGTTCACTGCATCGCAGGTATTATTGTGATTGGCTCTTGGGCCACATCAAAATTAGACGCGCTGTCATCCTCTCATACTGACACCTGACACCACACATACACACGTAGGGAGAGCCGGGACGAAAGTAACACGGGACGAAAGTAACGGAGCGATTTTATCCGAGCCCAAACAACTTTGAACGGCCAAATTAGTCAGAATTATCAGCATTCAATACTTA
>NW_011334147.1:0-3228 GCF_000735185.1 Notothenia coriiceps
TATTCTAGATGAACATTGTCGATTGGAACCCACTAATCTCACTAAGTAATAGCTCACTCCTCGGAGCTACTGACTATCAACAGCTCGGGCCGTCTGAGATCTTTTTCAGTGTTCTCTTGGACTAGGTTGTCAACACTCAAATATTCCTGAGGAAGCGACTTCTAATGCTGACCCCCGGATGAGTTTGTAATCCTGTCAAGCTGAGAGATATACACTTCTATTTAGGCCACAGAATAATGCATTTCTCTACTGCCGCATGTAGCAGAGATGTTGTGTATGAGGACTCAATGAGACACAAAGACCCAATAGGCGCTTTCACACCGCAGTACTTTTCCCACTTTAGTTCTGATATAGTTCCGATATGTCGCGTTCACACCAAAAAGAGCCGGAACTAAAATTAGTTCATCAGAACCTTTTTTAGCCCCTTTTCCGTCCCTGCTAGTGAGCAGGGACTTTCGTGGGAGAAAAAGGTTCCTATGTCTGATTGGCTGGGCGGATTGCAAACCACGCCCCGTAAAACTCCCAAAAGGTTTTGTGAAGCCGCCATTTTATTATCCTTGCATTAGCATTATTAGCATTAGCATTAGCCCAGTGCACAAACACAGAGAGACTAACTTATGGCAACACAAAAGAAAACATGGGAGCGGTGGAGATGAGGAGGTGTCGGCGTTCTGGCGATTTACTCGGAAGGCTTCAGTAGAAGCTAATGGGAGTCCCAGCAGCTTCTACTGAAGCCAGTTCCCAACCCTGGGGACTTCCGGCCGGGGACTTCGGGTGGCAGTATACGCCGTGAAGTTATTTGCGGCCTGCCAGTAAACCCAAAGCAGAAGAAGAAGAAGTGACTTCAGTGGCTTCATTTGCGTAATCCTTCCCCAGGAACTTATTCTGGTGTGAACGCGATCTGTACTTAGTTCATGAGAACTAAAGAGTTCTCATGAACTAAGTTCTCATGAACCTTTGTGGGAAAAGTACTGCGGTGTGAATGCGCCTTATGTTAGATTGCTTTGAAAACATGTTCTTACATCCACAAATAGATCAAGCTTCTTACCTCACATTTAAACAATGCCAATTTAACTTATTGTACTACTAATTGTTACTGAACTAAATAGAAACTACGTTAGCATTGTAATCTAGCCAAGCAGGACTGTGCTGCCTTCAGGCTGCTAACAGCTAACTGTAATGCTCTTCTTGCTGAACATGGATTTGTTGTTATCAATAGCCTTATCAGAGAAAACAATAGAGTTCTTACACACTGAAGAAAATTAAGTTATGTACCATCACCTTTACAGAATGTTAGCATTGATTGACATTGATACTGAAGTATGGGTTCTCGTGACTTTGGTACAGGAAGTATTTAGAGCTAAAAGCATGAAGTAATAAACCCTCACCAAGACTGTTTCATACTGAGGTGTAGTCAGTGCATATCATAGATAACATACTAAAACAAAGAGGAAAAGAGTCTGTGTAGAAGTAGAGCGAAGGTTCAATAAAAGTGAAGAATTTCAGGACGTTCAGGTCGTCAAAAGTCTTCATTTAAATCCCATTTTACATTTTAGATGACCACTAATACCTCTGTCTCTCTTTCCCCCTGCAGAGTAATGATGTGGGAGGCAGTACCTGGAACTGGATGTACTACATCCCCCTCATCATCATCGGCTCCTTCTTCATGCTCAACCTGGTGCTGGGTGTACTCTCAGGGTACGACACTTCACCTCATTTTCACAATGTCTTCCCATACAGTATATAACCAGAGATGGCAAAAGTACACACATCCTTTACTCAAGTAGAGTACAGATACTCGTGTTTAAAAATACTCTGGTAAAAGTAGAAGTACTGACTAAACTTCTTTACTCAAGTAAAAGAAAGGAAGTATGTTTTTTGAAATATACTTCAGTAAAAAGTACCCATAACTAGCAGCTGTTTTAAAGAGTACCTGACCTCCCTTTATATTAATAGAACAATAATGTCATTGTTAGCTAATGAATGTTTCCATGCTGAACAACGGCAACATGACAACGTTTCCATTGGTCCCTCTTCTTTAGAGAAGACCAGGTGTTACGTCCCCCTCTAGGGTAGAGGAAAACAACACACACCAGAATGGATTTGGTCATAATTATAATAGGGTTTAATAAATAACAATGAAGGTGTACAACAAGATGAAACAAAAATGGCCTAAGCCAAAGAAAAGAGCCAAAAGGGCGCAAATCTACTGCTAGAAACAGAAGGAGGACTCTAAAAAAGGAGCCTAGTTGACACACCTGAGATCACTTCCAGTCAACACTAATTGGAAGGAGGCTGCAGGTAAACGCAGTTAACAGCAGGGGAACAAAACACGCTACTCTAAACACATAACTAAACACCCCTAACACACAACACTAAACACAGTTCAGAAGAAAAATACAATCTAGCTTGAAGGTTAATGTGTCCACACAGGAGCAAGATGTGTGAGGCGTCTGATTGCAACAGAGCCTCCCGAGTGATAGCTGTCCCCAGGCTTTGTTGCGTCATCTCTGGCAGGTGTGCGCTGGGATGGCATGGGGATTGGAGTGCGTCGGGCCCGGCGTGCTCCAATCAGGATCTTCGGGGATGGAACCAGGAATTGGTAGAAGCAACCACACAGCTCATTTACAGGATAGCAAAACAGGATTAACAGGACCGGAGAGGCGACAGCCGTCACACCCCCCCCACTTAAAACACAAACCCACAGGTTTTGTGAAACTACACACACACTACGATCCCATCTAATAACACACACACACACGAATAACACCAACCGACCTGGACATGTCATCGGCCAACACACTCTCTGAGCCCTTTTATATGACGGGTATCTAACCTGGTAGTCCCGCTCGATCAGAGCCCACTGCGTGAGCCGCTGGTTGTGCCGGTACAGGCGAGTCCATAACATGAAGGGATCGTAGCAAATACACATCACAATTAACCAAAAGCTAGATCCCACACAAATCTCAAGGTACCGTAAGGCTAACAATAGACCGAAGATGACTAACTGATAGCCTAGCAGACACTCTCGGGTTACCGGGAGAGTCGGTCTGGCGGGAGGCGTGTCTGAGCCGGCATGTTGCGCTGGTCTCGCGACATCCTCGTGAGAAGGGGAAACCACATCTTCGGGCTTTTCCTCGGACACAGCTTCATCTGGAAGCATCGGCACAAATATAGTATCAGACAATGTCACATCTGAGTCAGTCTTACGCCCCTGTGCACATGTAA
>NW_011334148.1:0-470 GCF_000735185.1 Notothenia coriiceps
CTATGGGAACCTTTGATTCTTATCACCTGTTGCTGTCAGGAATACATTCACTGTAGACCACACAGACTACATCACACGTGACACCTCTCAGGAAGATTATTTCACACAGCAAGATCTGATATAATAATAATAATAATTAGGGCTGTCAGTCGATTAAAATATTTAAATCGCATGATTGTCCATAGTTAATCGCGATTAATCGCATCAGCTTGTAGATGGTATTTTAAACTCGATGCGCTCTGAAACTACGGGGCGGCCGAGGACAAAAAATACACATGCGTTAATCGCGTTAAAATAATTAGTGGCGTTACTTTTTTTTGCGTTAACGCGTTATTAACGCGTTAACTTGACAGCCCTAATATATATATATATATATATATATAAATAAAGACATCTTATATTTTAGTTACACCCGCTATTGATTAATTTGGTCAAACATTGGACCTTGACACTGTCCACATAGCTATAGT
>NW_011334149.1:0-4126 GCF_000735185.1 Notothenia coriiceps
TGTTTATTATAGCAGCATATAGTTTGAGTTTGGCGTCTAGGCTCGGGCCTCATCACTCCACAGATTTACAAAGAACATGAGTGATGATTAGATAACTATCCCCCGAGCCTACAGGTGGAGGCTGGGGTGGAGCTGGGGTAGGGGGGGGCGAGCAGCAGCAACATGAAAACACAGCAGCAGGAAACAAAAACGTAGCAGTAGCAAGTGAACACAGCAGTGGCAGCAGCAGCATAGCGAGGCATAGGTAGGAAGACCTGGCAGCTTAAATAGAGCGGCATGTTTAGGAGAATGTGTTTGGTTGGTTGTAAGAGGGACAAGGTGCGTCACGTGTGAATGTATCATTGGTGCTCGAGTTGACTGCCTGAACTAGCTCGCAGGCGTCGCCCCATTAATGGTTAGCCCTAGCCCTATTCCTTTCTGTTTCAAACAGTCCGAAAAAACATTTATGACAACGCTCGAAACGCATGTGATGGAAACGTTGCCCAAACAGCCAAAAAGCCATTGATGGAAACTTAATGAGAGCATGGACTCCAGCAAATGTGCAAACTGCGAGAGATGTAGGAAGAACAGGGGGAATAAACTATGCTTAATTTGGCCACATCATTTAATTGACAATCAAAGAGACTTTGCGATCATGCGGTTTGTGTGGAAAAGCCACCAAAGAAGACGCTTTTGACTTTACATGTTTGTCCCTAGCTGTGTCAAATTACTCTCTCCCTGATTTTGTTGCGATGTTTAAAAGTGTCCCAAATTCAAAAAGTTATTCCCAGTTCACTTTGCATATTTTGAAATGAACAACATCCACAGTTTAGTTTCAGCACAACAACACTGAAACAAATATAAGTTCTGTAAACTCATTGAACATCATTAAACTCCCAGTAACAAGAATAGTTGGTGTGTGTCTTAATTATGCTTCTACGCTCTGCAAAGTGTGAAATTCTACTTGTGATAAACATGTTACGCAAGAACAGCCATGTGGTTAAATATACATGTGTTAATTGTTAACTTTTGTTTATTGTTAAAAAATTGGACATGCATAAATAGCTCCCCTCCAGAGCGGCTCACACATTTGCATCTTCTCATGCTGAGGTAACCGTGTCTCACTTTATTCAGCTGCCTCCTCTGTGGAGCTTTCAGCAGGAAGTGAGTCACCCTGTGTCGCTGCTGAGCAGAAGAGCCCACTGCTCGATTAATTAGTGATCATTATCCCATCTCTTCCTGTGCTTTTGTCCTCGCCTCCATTAGCATCGCTAGCTGCACTATAGAATCTGAAGACATGGGAATGTGTGTCGCTGCGGTCTGGCAGAGGCTGTCCGCTGGTATCTGTTCAGATGTTTTGGTGTTATTCTAAAATGTATTTTCTTTCCGCGAGCGCATGACGAAGAAGTGAAGCAAGCAAGGAAGGAAGGAAATGTTGAATGGGAGACAGCGAGGGTGTCATTAGACCTCTTTCAGCGGGATGTGAGCACCTGTGTTATTGTGCCCCAGTTAGAGAGCAGCTTACACAACTGAACAGAGTTTTAAATAAACATTCATTCATCAGGAACCTGACAGTTTTCAAGCACCGGTTGTGAATCAGTGGCTGGTTTTGGACGTTTAGAAGAAGTATTGCCTTCATTAGACACCTATACTTACTGCAAATTTACATAAGTAAGCAAAGCTCTAAGAGATAAATAAGTTATAAAAACAGCCAAAGCCTTTTCTATGTGTGATTGTTTGAGCTATAATCCAGGATGATGTCCTTAAGGCAAGGTCAAATGATGCTTAAATGTAACGTTGCACACCTAGACTTCCTTTTACATCATTCATTCTGAAATACCAATACAAAAGCACATCACAGCACAGTCCAACAAGTGATTCTCTGTATTAACATATGTTTGCATTGTTAAACTTACAGCAATCAACCCACTCAACACACTAAGTGAGACTATTCAGCACCCTATAGGTGGTTATTAAATCAGGCATTAGTAGAAATGAGACAAACTCGACAGTTATCTGGTGCAACTTCGATAACAACAAATAAATATATTACATTATAAATCTGTCCCTCCACTTCAACACATCTTTTCATCACCTCAGCCCACCTGAAATACACAAAAACAATCACATCGCTCCAACAATTGTTTTTGTGTCACCATGATATAATGTCAAACTTACATCTAACACAAAATATGAAAAACTCCACTTGTAATCAACCCATTTACTGGAACTATTCAGCACACATACTGTAGGTGGTTATTAAATCAGGCATTAGTCCAAATCAGCTAGCAGGTGACGCACTGTTTCACACAAACACTCAACATTTAACAGGCTTTATAACAAGAAGGTCATTTATTCTATATTCCATCCACAAAGCATTGTTTATTAAGCATTTCAAGTAAAGTAGTTCAAGTATTTGACATTATTTCACAGATTGACTGCCTGCATTGAATAACATGTTGGTAAGAAATGTAACATAGCTGATATGATAAATACTTTGTGTTGCTTGCATTAGGAGTAAATACATCCAATGTTATACAAATAATACATACATAATAATAAATAAATATAAATATAAATAATATAATATATACATAATAAATAAGACAATATTAATAATAATAATAATACACTTTATTTGTATAGCACCTTTCATGCACAAAGCAGTGCTTTACAGAACAAGAAGAAAACATCAACAATATTAAAATAAATACAGAACAAGATAAAATATCGACAGCGATCCTAATGCAATGTCCTTGAATTAAAGCTGACAAGAAATACAAATAAAACAATTAAAAAAAGAACATTTTAAATGTACAATAAAAGCAACAAATACAGTAAAAAATGGACAATGCAGTGAGAATTGAAAGTTAACCCAAATTAAAAGCCATATAAATAATTCCCGAGGCTGATACTGCAGGTACGATTCAACCTTGAGTTTCACTTCCTTTTCTCTGTGCTGTGATTTTGGAGTGCTCTCAGTCCAAAGAGAGATGCTCAATAAGAGCGTCACTAATCCCTAACAGCTGACCTCTCTCTTGACACCTCCTCCGACAGAAACACACCTTCTGATTACCTTTCATCTGCCGAGCCGCAGCCATCAGACGCGCCAATTACACCTCTAATGGATCCGCCACCTCTCCACCTGGCCTTTCATCTACTACTGTAGGTGTGAGGAGAGAGGAAAGCTGGAGTCAGGAGAGAGGCACTTGAAAAAAACAAAGCAAGTTTTTAACCAAACATGCACCATTAGTGGATTTACTCATGACAGTTCCTGGAAGACAGGAGGGAAAAGAGGTGTTGCAGCACAGGCAGTATGAGAAAAATAAAGAGCTTTTTGAACATTAAAGCATGGAGATATGTCAAAGTAGAGGAACCAAATACTAATATGAACCTGAAAATGAGCAGAATATGTCCTCTTAGTCCACGTAGTCAAATAAGTCTGCAGAAAATAATGGTACTTATATGTTTAGTTCAGCAGGATAATCTCCACATATTAACACCAGGGGCGGCGCCAGGGGGGAGCTGAAGCACCCCCCAGGATTGACAAAGCACCCCCTAAGCACCCCCAATAAATATGTTTTTTTTTTTTTTCGAAAATTATTATTATTATTTTTATTAAATTAAATCAGAAAAATTATTGATTACATCAATGCAAATGTGAAACAAACAAATGTTTGACCAAAAACATAAAGCCAACACAGGTGATATGATTAGGCCAATGGCCAGCACCCATTAGATTTTTGACCTACCCATAGGCTAAATTACGTGAAACTTGAGTGACTTCCTGTTAGCTGGAGCCCCAAATTATAACAGCAAAGTGACAAATGGATCATTTTTAGTCCTTAAACGTCCACGTGTGGACACTCAATCAAAACCACCTGAAATCGAGAGGGATTCTGCACATAATAGGCCTCGTGAGTAGAAGTAGCTTACTTCTGGGTCTCTGTGTTTCATTCAAGCTCTGCTCTGTGTGTGTGTGTGGCACGAGCCATTTTGTGTGCGTGCTCAAGCGAGCGAGAGAGAGAGCTCGCGTACCGGTGGGTATCTACCATGGATGTATAGGTATCTACCGGAGATCGTTGTGGTTAGCATCTGGTGCTAGCTAGCCAAGCTAACGGATATGAGGAGCTTTTTCAACAACAAG
>NW_011334150.1:0-5746 GCF_000735185.1 Notothenia coriiceps
TATGAAACATGGTTTTCAAAAAACTTCAGTGAAAATACTCCAAACAGCCCAAAACTTCACAGGTTTGGTAACGATGCAGCCATCAACGCATCTAAGCGTATTATGGGGTGTCGTCAAATGCCGTTGCCATGGCGACAGATCATTCGCCATCAAGTTAGTTCAAAAGTTTGCAGCTCAAATATTCTGCTGCTTTTCCAAGCCTTTTTACTTTCTTTTCTTCTCTCATCACACATTCAAGCCCCCTGTGTTCATGTATAATTTCAATCTAAATTCTTCACTTTCTTCTTACGCATTACATTTCGGCATAGCAGTTCAGCGTCAGCTTTTCAGCATAAAGCATTCCCACTAGCAATTTCTTCAGGAATTGCATTCTCTAGTTAATATTACAGTTGTATTTTGCACCTCGGGGTAACTGATGCTTTGGGATTGTTTTTACTCCGGTAGTAAAACAAATCAACAGAATTCCCCAGTTTCCCTTCAAGAGTTCTAATAATGAACTTTACTTTCTGGAGTGTGTCTCCCCACCTCTGTGTAGACTATGGCAGTCATCCAGAACCTCTTGGTGGGTCTGGGCACAGAGAGCATGGCCCACAGGAACACCATGATGGGGAGGACCAGGGAGATGACCGAGGCGCTGACCCCGTTGTTCATCACGATGATGAGGTAGCAGACCAGCTCAGAGTTGGCAGCCAGCAGGTGGTAGAGGGTGAAGAGCAGCCGCAGTGGGCGGCTCTGAGTGTGGTAAAAGTCCCTGCTCTGCTCCAGCTCCTCGATGAAGAACTGCCTGCACACAGAGGAGGGAACCAGGAGTAGGTATTCATTCATGATTGTACTCATCACCAGTCTTACAGAATCAGAAGCAGGTTTATTCTTATTAAACAACAACTTACTATTTTAAGACAACTATTATACTATTAAAATATAGCAATATTTACATGAAATATAGATGAAATATATATATACCTGTAAACATGTAATCGAATAAAATAAGTGCAGTAAGTGGAAAGCTGTGCAGATATAAGAGTTAGCTTTGTGTACAATGTGCAAAATTCCAATATCTAATCAAATCAAAATCCAGAGTTATCAAGTAAAACAAAAGTTCAAAAATAACATAATTTTCTATTAACACATTTACTACGCAAATATTGTGGTATTACTGCTGCGATCGACGCATAAGAAACCTCTGAAACCACAGTTCGTCTTCTTTAGTGATGAGGGGTAATTACTTTTTTAGTGATTTCTATCGTTTAGTATACATATATATTAACATATTCAACCATTAGACCTTATACATATTTTTATTAGGGCTGTTATTGTTAATGCATAAACGCTTGTGGTTAATCTGGAAACCTTAAGGCGTAAAAAAAACTGCAGCGTGGATGTTTTCCATTATTTGCATGGCAGTGAAAAGAGAAAGAAATGTGAGAAAACTCACATGTATTATCCCTCACAATATACAAGTAAATACTAGTCTTTTAAACTATTACTTTGATAACACAAAAACATTTTTTAATCGATTGACACCACTCATTTTTATTTTAGATTGCCCTTTTTCCTGTTATGAATCATTTGAGTAGGCCTTAAGTCAAACTAGGAAGATAGGAACAGCTGGGATGTTTATCTTAAGGTGGCACCTTTGTTTTTGGATCAGAAGATGTTTTGACTAGAGTCAGATATGTTTATGATCAGTCTAAGAATCAGTTACATTTGCAGTCCAACAAGAATTTGGCAGAATAGATTGTGGAACACAAAGTGACTGCAGACTTTTATTCACTTGTATCGTTCATCTGCCGTTTCCCTTGGCCAAGCTTTGATTAAATCTTCAGTATTATTAGATATCAGTCCCATCTTCCAGAAGCCTCTTTGTTTTCCAGTCATATTGCTCAAAACTGAATTTCCATCCCTGAGCTCCTACCTGTCTCCCAGCAGCTCACTGGCTGTTCTCGAGTGTCTGTTCTGTTGTTTGCTCTCCACTGGCATCAGCTCCGTGCTGCTGGAGGGGGGGTCTGGAGTCAACAGGTCCCCAGAGCTGTTGAGTCCGGGCGTGGGGGTGGAGCGGCCCGTCACCCCCCTGCTGTCCACCTCCAGGCAGCTGATTCAACACACACACGTACACGCACACAGATTATGGATACAGAAAACATGTGGGAATCCAACTGTCTAGAGGGTTGGAATTCAGATACTTGAGTAAATGAACCAATACATCAATGTGATAATACTCCATTATAAGGGAAAATCTCACAATTTAAAATCTCACTTAGTAAAACTGGAAAAAAATTATCAGAAACCTACATAAAGTATCAAAAGTGAATGTATTTATTCTGCAGAAAATTCCTCTGTATGTAATATATGATTATATATGTGTAATTATTAAAAGTGTTAATATTTTGTCTCAATCAACACTTTACTGATGTAGACAAACAAAGCTCTGATACACAAACGATGCAAGTTTACCACTTTCTTCCTTAACTTAATTTTGGATAATTGCATCTTTTGTATCTTAAACAGTTATTGCACTGGTTTATGTCAAAATAAATATATTGTAAATATATATATATATATTTTAAATGTAGCGGCAGAAAGGTATAAAGTAGCGTTAAATGGAAATACTCAAGTTACTTTAAAAGTGTACTTAGCTACAGTACTTGGTGCTTTAGTTACTTTCCACCACTAAGTGTCACTAACATGTTATAAAGAGCCTCACCAGTAGTGACACTAAACATGTTAATAGAATAAAGACAGGCTCTCATTACATCACCTGAAGCTGTGTACTCCTGCCAGGGTGTGGATCATATTTACATGATGTGCTCTGTTGAGCCCCAAGCCTGTTTTTCAGGTCTCCGGCTCGAAAATGACACTTCCAGAACAAATGACCATAACTACACTTCTAAAAAGTGGAAAATTAATAATCTTTTTTCTCAAAGTAATGATAAACCTGTGATTTTGCTGTAGAAAAGACAGAATCAGTATAGATGTATTATATTTTAAAGAAACTTCAGATTGAACATAGTAAAACAAATGTAAATTATTGTGTCCGTCCAAAAAAACAACATTACTTATAGTGAAAACTACCCTTGGATGATGGGCTAGTAGACTAAAAGCTTTAGTAATCCAAAGTACAACATATAATAAGTACCCTGTATTAAGATTGATGCAAAACAAGTGACATTTGACCTTTTTAGAGAGGTTTAGCAAAAACTCTACCTCTGGGGTCATTTGGGCTGATCTGGGCGTATTTACCGTTTCTCTGGAACCCATTGGTCGGTTTTGATGATTGACATCTCTTTTTAACCATTAGAGCCAATAGAATCAAAGGGGAATTTCCACATACACACACGTTACCATTGAGGAATGAGAGCTATGCGCACGCAGTTTGCCCAAAGCGAAACCTATCTTACGCTCTGAAATCTGAAAACTAGGTTTATTGCTTATGGATTATCAGTAATCATTTCAAAGTGACACAGATACATTGGATTAACCTATGGATTAACCTTCAGCAGCGTTTTTATCGTTTTAATGCCATTGAAGACCACTTTTGATCAGAATAACAGCTAAGGTAAGAAATGTGCCGTGTTTGCTACCCAATGCCACGTGTTGTGATGTCTGTTTATGTTTCTCATGTCACGAGTTTTGATCATGGAGTGATGATACTGATACCTATTGAATCTGTGTAATCTCACGATGCTAATCGGTGGGTTGGATGTGCATTTACGATAAGTAATAAGGGTTTTATACCGTGAGTTCTGTGCTAATGGCGTTAGCATTTCTTTGCTCAGGGCTAATTCAGAGGCTCAGCGTTAGTCTTGTGGTTTTTTTTGCCAGACATTGTTCATATCATCAGTTAGCTGAGTCTCTTCCCGTTACATGGATATGAAACATTCATAGTTTATTAAATCTTAAGAAGCCCTCAGACACTGTTGCTTGCAGATGTTATGGTTTCGGCCCCTTCGGCGGGTCCGTGGGGCTCAACAGGTTAAGTCGTGGTGTCTCACCCATTTGTGGATTGTGAATAAAAGACACTGACACTCTTCTTCCACACTCACCTGTATCTGGGGAGGTCTGGATCGCTCTCATCCAGGCAGGTCTCCAGAGTGGGACTCTCACTGTCCTGAGAGAGCTGCTCCTCTGTGGAGTCTGCTGTGGCATTATGCTTTGGAGGGGGACACACCTGAGTCAGAGTGTGTGCGCTGAATGTGTAACTCTAAATGTATGTAATTGGCTGTTGTGTGTACCTGCTGTATCTTGTGTATGATGAAGTAGCGCTCGTTGCACAGGACAGTGGATGTCTCTCTGTACTGTTTGGTCAGCAGGTTCAGCCACTGAGTCAGCCCATCCACCATGGCCAGAACGATGGCCAATAGGAAGCGCAGGATGTCCAGGATCCTCTGAACCATCTCCCTGTGACCTGTAGCGCCCAGACAGAGACAGAGACGAGCTGTGATTGACTGTGGATTAAACTTCTGAGAAACCTCATTTTTTGTGTAGGTTTATTTCCATATATTGAATAGATATAGCGGATACAGCAAGTTATTTTTTAAATTAACTGTATGTAGGGAAAATATATGCAGAGCAGTCCAAATATCATCACATTTCTACTAGTTCTGTCTTGTTTTATAATGTATAATGAACCTGCTCCTGTTATCATTTTGAATTTTGAACACTAGAACCAGTGTAGTAGAAAAGCCCTTTTCTTGTTTTCTGTGGAGCCCTGATCCTCCCGTTCTTCAGATGATGCGAGCTCAGGTCTGAAGCTTTTGTTCTTTGTTGGTAAGTGGAGTTTAGCCTGTTTAGCCCTGAGCCTGTTTTTCAGGTCTCAGGCTCGAAAATGACATTCCCAGAACAAATGACCATATCTTCCCTTCTAAAAGGGTTAAATTAATCTTTTCCCCCAAAGTAATGATAAACCTGTGAGTTAGATGTAGAAGAGTCAAAACAATATAGATGTTTTTTATTTTAAAGAAAATTCAGATTGAACATAGTAAAAAACTGTAAATTATAGTGTCCGTCCAAAAATTGCTTTAGTGAAAATTACCCTTGGATGATGGTAAGGTAGACTAAAAGCTTTAGGAATCCAAAGTAAAACATATAATAAGTACCCTGTATCAAGATTGATGCAAAACAAGTGACATTTTTACCTTTTTAGAGAGGTTTAGCAAAAAAAACTCCACCTCTGAGGTGATTTGGGTGGAAATGGGGGTTTTACCGTTTCTCTGGAACCCATTGGTCGATTTTGGTGATTGACATCTCTTTCTGACCGTTAGAGCCAATAGAATCGAAGGGGAACCTCCCCACTCACACACATGGTAAAACAAAAAGGTGGGGGCTTCACGCACACAGTTTTGCATGAGAGTGAAGCTGTCTCTAGCTCTGACATCTGGAAACCGAAAAGCAGGTTTATTGCTCATGGATTATCAGAAATCATTTCAAAGGGAGACAGACACATTGGATTAATTTCAGCAGCGTTTTTATCGTTTTAACACTAGAACCGCCAATCGGGTCAATTTGACCCAGAGCTGTTTTTTATTGTATGTAACTTTTTTTCAATAAAATATTAAAGTCTCCCAGTCCGTGACTTTTCCTGAAAGTGTGTTATGTAGCACCCTATGTTGTTAAAAATTGTCAATATGAAGTCAGATTGCCATTTATACCTATTTTCGCCCAGCGGGTCATATTGACCCCACCCCTTTTCGCGCTATTGAATTTTGCGTGTAAACAACATGACGTGTTGCTATAGCAACGCCTTTTG
>NW_011334151.1:0-2375 GCF_000735185.1 Notothenia coriiceps
AAGACTGAACTGCTTTTACTTCCGGGAAAAGATTGTCCCACTCTTGACCTAACAATCAACATCGGCACCTCTGTTGTTTCCCCGACTCAGACTGCAAGGAATCTGGGTGTGATCCTAGATAACAAACTGTCCTTCACTGCAAACATTGCTTCTACAACCCGCTGCTGCAGATACACTCTTTACAACATCAGGAGGATACGTCCCCAGCTGACCCAGACATCAGCGCAGGTTCTGGTCCAGGCTCTCGTCATCTCAGGCCTAGACTACTGCAACTCCCTCCTGGCTGGTCTACCTGCATGTGCCATCCGACCTCTGCAGCTCATCCAGAATGCAGCGGCTCGTCTGGTCTTCAACCTTCCTAAATTCTCCCACACCACACCACTCCTCCGCTCCCTTCACTGGCTTCCAGTAACTGCTAGAATCCACTTCAAGACACTGGTACTTGCGTACCATGCTGCGAATGGATCTGGCCCTTCCTACATCCAGGACATGGTTAAACCGTACACCCCAGCACGTGCACTCCGCTCTGCATCGGCCAAACAGCTCGCTGCACCCGCACTGCGAGGGGGACCCAAGTTCCCATCAGCAAAAACTCGTGGGTTTGCTATCCTGGCTCCAAAATGGTGGAATGAGCTCCCCATTGAAATCAGGACAGCAGAAAGCTTACACATCTTCCGGCGCAAACTGAAAACTCATCTCTTCAGACTCCACTTCCAGCGATAGAATTACTAACAAAGCACTTATATACTAATAAAGGGCTGGCTTATCTAAAGCCAGTTGAGTAGCACTTGAAATGTTTGGCTCTATGAAACCTGATGTACTTATATGATTCTGTTTTCTTCAAGGTTGTATCTTCCTGGTCGAATGCACTTATTGTTAGTCGCTTTGGATAAAAGCGTCAGCTAAATGCAATGTAATGTAATGTAAAATGAAATGTAATGTAATCAATCATCAAAATCGAACGAGGGGGGCCAGAGATATGGAAAATGCACCCAAATGACCCCAGAAGTGGTTTTTTTTCTAAACCTCTCTAAAAAGGTCACATTTCACTTGTTTTGCATCAATCTTGATACAGGGTACTTATTATACGTTAAAAGCTTTTAGTCTACTATCCCATCCTTCAATGGTGGTTTTCACTATAAGTAAAACAAATGTTTTGGACGGACACTATAATTTACATTTTTTTAATATGTTCAATCTGAATTTACATACATTTTTTAAAATATCTATATTAATTCTGATCTTTTTTACATCCAACTCACAGGTTTATCATTGCTTTGAGAAAAAAGATTAATTTACCGCTTTTAGAAGGGAAGATATAGTCATTTGTTCTGGGAATGTCATTTTCGAGCCTGAGACCCGAAAAACAGGCTCAGGGCTTAACAGGTTAACCAATAACTAGCTTTCAAAATGCCCATGAGCCGTTTTGACCTTTGACCTCCACCAGCAGCTCTCTGCTCAAGCACACTGAGTAGACTGGCCAGCTCCAGTATGAGATTTCAGAAACTGCACAGTACTCTGTCAACCTCTCTGGGTAAAAAAAGGTAAGAGGAAAACACACACGCACACACACACACACACACACACACACACACACAGACACACGCATGTCACTCACAGCTCAGCTCACAGTGCACATAATGATGAAGTGACCAAAGGAAAGAGTGTGTTTGTGTGTGTGGGACCTCTGCACCTCTTTGATGTGAAGGTGTCAGCGACTCCCTCGGCCGTCTTCTTCTTCTCTCTGATGTCCCTCTCCTCTATGTGCCTTTATGTCTCTCGCCCGCTGCCCTTTGTTCATATTTTATCCCATACAGTCAGTTCAGCTGCGGTATGATAGGCCCACGAAGGCTTCTGTTTAACACTCAAACATAGTGTGTGTGTGTGTGTGTGTGTGTGTGTGTGTGTGTGTGTGTGTGTGTGTGTGTGTGTGTGTGTGTGTGTGTGTGTGTGTGACACAGAATGAGGAGAAGTGAGTGATAGGATTAACATAAAATGTGTATCTGACTTAATATTGCTTAGAGTGCCTTGACTTTCATAAGTCACAGTGACATAAAAATGTCTGAACCTGTGATGGTGAATACAATTAACACAAACAAAACTTTTTACGTTTTTAGGCTACAGGAAAATGTGTCAAATTAACATGTTGACATCTTTTAGAAAGATTATAATTGTTTTAATACAATTTTAGCCAGATTGGCCTGTATTGAAGAGGGACAGTAAATGTTTGAGATTGGAACCTGGGTCCTCTGCTTGGAACTGAGTCCCAACACACGGGCAGCCAACTCCACCAGAGGCCTGTACTACGAAGCTGGTTCAACCTAACCTGGATATGTTTGAGTTAGCAGGTTGGCCTAATCCAAAACATACGCGCT
>NW_011334152.1:0-8018 GCF_000735185.1 Notothenia coriiceps
ACAATAGGTTCCTCGCACTTCGTGCTAGGACGCCGTTGGGTCCTAGCGCTCCGTGCTCGGGCCCTAATGATAATAATAATAATAATAATTCCACCAATAACAATAGGTTTCCTCGCACTTCGTGCTAGGACGCCGTTGGGTCCTCGCACATCGTGCTCGGGCCCTAATAATTCCACCAATAACAATAGGTTTCTTCGCACTTCGTGCTAGGACGCCGTTGGGTCCTAGCACATTGTGCTCGGGCCCTAATAATACCACCAATAACAATAGGTTCCTCGCACTTCGTGCTAGGACACCGTTGGGTCCTAGCGCTCCGTGCTCTGGCCCTAATAATAATAATAATAATTCCACCAATAACAATAGGTTTCCTCGCACTTCGTGCTAGGACGCCGTTGGGTCCTAGCACATCGTGCTCGGGCCCTAATAATAATAATCATTCATCAGTATGAATAAAAGTTGCTCCAGAGGTGAAAATGATATGAGGCATCTACACTGTAGTGTCACAGAGGTATCAGCCCATTACTGTCGACTTCATGATGAACAGACCACTAGTGAGGTCAGGGGATTATCCCCTAAACACTTCTAAATGCTAAATAATTCAAATGAATAGACACAATATGTATTGCATGAAGGAGCATTGGATGAATGTGGCACACACTCACTCTGAGTTTTTAAAGTACACGGTGCCTCTCACTGGGTGCTCCAGCAGCTGGTGCTCAGGGAAACGCTTCTGGTAGAGCGCCACCTGGAGGTTATTGTGCTTTTTTCCCAGGAGACTTTGGAGGTGTCTATACACAGTTTTAGGGGTCTTCACAGACTGAAATGTAGCAATATATTAGCATTAATAGCAAGCAAGTAAAAAGACATATGATTCTGAGATCATTTCATTTACTTAACTATGCACTGTTATTGCAAGTGTGATTCAGCAGAGGAAGCTGATATTTTTATCAAACTCAATTCAGGACATTTGAGAAGAAGTCGTACCACTCCTAGTGCACTGTCTCCCAAAAGTCTTTCATTTTCCTTCAGACATACAGCAATGGGGGTTTTCCTCCGCGACTCCCTGAAGAAAAGCACAACAGAGAAAATATTTAACACTTTGATATAATTTCCTGATGGATTTGTTTCACTCTCTCTTGTATTCTGATCATCTCTGGGAACAACCATTTAAATTGCACCAGTGCAAGGAAAACATATGAGGGAAAGAAAGGGGGGCTACCTTTTTTAAGTATTGTCAGTTTTGGAACACAGACACACTTTAGTTTTCCTCCATACATTACACACACATGGGTACTGAACAATCACACGTATGTGATGACAACTGACCAGCTGTCAGGTAACAGCCTTTATGCAGAGTGTGTGTCTGCTGTTACAGTTATCCTCAGAGCAGCAAACTAATTATATTATCCAGGACATGATTATTGTTTTTTTTGGAAACTATTTATAAAAAAGGCATAATGTTTCAGATAAAATTCAAACTTTACAATTCATACCCGACGCTGTGGAATTATCTGATTCACATGTGACTGACTAGAGATGAAGATAAATAAATAAATGTTGTTAGGGTTTCTTGCTGACAAACTCTCCAACTCTGAGTTTATTTATATACATTATTAAAGTTAACGGGAGAAACAGCAGAAGTAAATAACATAATTTCTTACTTTATTTTTTACTTTTAACTTCATGATTAGTCAGAACAGAAATGCAGTTAACAACTTTGAGGTGACTTTAATCTGCTATCTGTCTTCACTGGGGTTTGAAACTGCAGTGATGTTGAAATGTTTCCTATCAGTAACTGAAGGGCGAGGGGGCGGGTCAGCCGGTAAAATACTTCCGTGAAGAACACTCAAGTCTCAAGGCAGAAATAAAAGCTCTAAGACCGTCTCAAAGATAGCGCATCAGAATGAAGTCCGAATCAACAGAGGATCAAGGAGCCAGATACTGTCCAATAACAGTCTTGGCATGCACCCTGTGAATTTGGAAATAGAAAACTTTGTGTGGGAAAGCAAAGTATTTACTCGTTCTGTACCAGGTTCATAAAAACACTCACTTGTTGAGGACAATCTCCATCGGCACACCAGGTTTCACTATCGCAACTTTCATCCACTCACTGCCCAGGTCCACCGACATGACAGCAACTGTCCCTGCAACACAAAGACATGTGTAACATAACGCTGGCACACCACAGACTCTGAGGGACACATTGTTTAGCCAAGTTATCTATATTTCTAAATAATTCACAATTATAGTTGTAATCAGTGTTGGAAAATGAGTCAGTTTGTCCAGACCAGTTCAGCCTCTAACAGCACTGCTCACACTACGAGGAGGACTTCATGTCAGAGTAAGATTTCCGCGTATGTTGATGGATCATGTTACCTGCTCCAGAAGGCAACATTGCCAGAACAAGGCAGACGAGAACAACCAGTGGCAGCTTCCTCCCTCCCATGGTGAGCTGGAAAGATGTACAAATTAACTTTTTTTAATTTACATTTTCATCTTAATGAATATTCATTACAGGTCTTTACTCATCTAACCTTGACTATATTTACAGAATATGTTAAAAGCTCATCACACACCAACACCTGTATTCCCCTGATCCTCTGTGTCTATGCCCATGCAGGCACGGATGTCCGTACAGTCACTTTTCATTCGCTGTGGTTGCACTTTCATTAATCATGTGGAAGCCGGTGCTAACCTCACATAGGTAATAATAATAATAATAATAATAATAATAATAATAATAATAATAATAATAATAATAATAAGATGATGATGACCTACTAGAAAAGCCAAACCTGTGAAGGTAGAAACTGGATTAATGACACTCTGATCATGTTCACTGCTAATGTTTCCTCATGGTTCTTTGGTGCTAATTTGGCTGTGACTCAGGTCCAGCTGGATCAGTGAGACACTGCCACTGGTCTCTGCCCAAGGCGATGCAAAGCAGTTCATGACCTGATCACACAGCTGTGGACACTTCCAAACACGTGGTATTAATATTGTTACTAAAGCTTTAATAATTACAAGTTTGGGTTTCGTTTTTAATCAAACAAATGCATGCCGATGCAGAGCTTCAGATTGAGATAGAGCAGAAGAACAACCAGACGCAGTGACGCATGCATACACAACTCAAACCCTCATTATTACTATTACTAAGTCAAAAAATAAAGAAAAACGTCTGGTCTTTTAGATGGTCATCATCTGGATACAAGGGCTAGTTGTAGGAAAAGTCGCAGATGTAGACTAGCTTAAGGGCCAAATTGGACACAACTGTTTAACCTTTCCTCGTTAACCTGAGGTGCTGTGGAGAAGATAACCAGCTTTAACACGAGTTGACAGCTACACATAGCTAGCTAACTGTCTGGCCCCATCAGTAAAAAGCATGATGGACTCACTCTGTTCCCGAGCTCACCTTCTCTCTGCCGGCACTGATGCGGGGGCTCTCCGGGGGGTTCTGGGATCAGTGTTCCTGGTCTAGCCTTGATTCAGTGCGTCTTTGTTGCCACACTTGACCGTTTTTAGTTCCCCTTATCACCGGCTCATTCTCAGCAGTCGGGCCCGGAACGCGGCGTCACCTCATTGGATCCACCGAAGCCGCTGCTGCTGCCGGAACAACTACCATCAGGCTAACATCAATCGAACACAGTTTCCGTTCAGGCTTCCAGCGTAAAACAGCCAGCAGACTCACATACGGATATACAGTCTATGGTTGTTGCACATGACTCCGAAAGCTATTTTTCAATGGTTACGTTTCTGAAACTTTAATTCAGATTTAAATGGGGATCTTTGGAACTACGTGGTTAAAAACACAAACAAATACTATAGATGTCACTCCATCTGAATTAATAATTGCATTCCTAAATATAAGGTTATCTAAACTGGAGGAATGCGTACAGTGCAGTAGTTGCCTGTGTCCTACATGATATTTCACTATTACAGCGCAACTGCAGCGCGCTCACGAGTGTTTGATTTGTTGTGCTATCTCGAAATATATGTGCTCTTATTTTGAAAGGAAGACCCTTTTGCCTCCGGTTAATTTGCTCCGACTGTCTTGACTTGATGCCTGGTGCAGCAAACGGCTGTGACCCTCCACTCCAGGACACGCCCACCATGCTCCACGCACTTCTCTGTGATTGGTCCACGTGAGGTCAGTGACGTCGAAAAACTTCTGGCTACGGTCAATTGGTCCACGTCCAGATAGTGGGCGTATATCGAATGACGGCAGTTCCAGGTACATTTGGAAGAAACCACATGCCCCTTTCAAATGATTGAATAAAGTCATTGTTTAATTAGTTTAATTAAAGGGAACTGATGGTAACTTTCAAAAATGTTGTCATGTTGCTTACTTTTAACAATATTTCAGCAACGACAGATGAGAACTTTGTGAAAAGAAATATATTTACTTTGTAAAAGCTGTAGAGGGAAACAATATTTAAAAAGTAAATCAACATATTTGCAGTAAAATGATGTACATTTAAACAGGATGGAAAGATCTATACTAAATATATTTTTGCAAAGATCATGAAAGGCCTTACCGAGTGCACCTACAATTGTAAACCTGAAAATCTTTTGAAAAACAGAGATCTATCAGCAAAAGAGAGGAAAATGCTATATATTTGCAACAAGAAACGATAGACCGCACAGGGGGGGGTCCTCTGGGTTGGAGCGCCCAATGAGAGTTGGGACCTTGGGTTCATGGCACCCATGCATTTGGCAAAGCCTTTTATTAAATCATTACAAGATTATAGAAACACGGTTATGTCTCTGTGCCAGTGAACTATTCACTTTGGCAAAAAAGGGAAAAGCAGAAGTAGCTGCACGTTAAACTCGAAATACAGCAATGATTTGTGGTACACAGATTCATACTTTTCAAACTCGGTTTCTGACAGAGGAACACTTTGTCATGATAAAGATCACACTTTGACTGCTGCATGAACAAATATACTTCATATTTACTTTATTCACAATTGTGTAACACAAATTAGAGTGAGAGCCATCAAATAATTTCATTAATAACATACGATTTGATTTGTTAAGCGTTATGTGCAAGATTAGTTGTTAGTACAATCCAACACATCAAAGCAAAATTCTCCAAGGTGTAATTCAGCAAGGGTTTACGCACGCACAGTTGTACATATTTTAAACTAAAGAATATTTATACAGCCCCCAGTGAATCCGGACTAGGAACACAGTTATGCAAATATGTCCATCACAGGTTCCCAAAGCAGGCAGGTGCTCAGGCAGCATCAGACCATCATCACAGGCTTCTAGCTGTTTCTCTTCGTCTGGATGAGAAGGTCTCTCTGCAGGTTGACTTCCAGACTTCCGACAGTTTTGCTGCCAGGTGGGTCGGTGACCAGAGTCAGTTTGTTAAACACACCTCGACCAAAATAGTCAGCCACGACAGAGAAACCATCATTAGAGCTGCGTAACTGAAATCAAAGGAAAAGACAAAATAAGTGCATTGCATTGTGGTCCAATGCTGAAATGAGAGATGATCCAATCAATCTGCCAACCGCTCATCAGTGTCACATATGATTTGATGCCACGTGTGTTAATGATAAAAGCAAAGGCTAATTGCCGAGTCAGACTTTTAAAAGTATGCTAATAAACCTGCAACTGGTGCATTTCTAGCTTTAAACTAATCAAAGTATGACCTACTGAGTAAATTAGGTTTTTACATTTTGAGAATCATGAGGAATTAAAGGAGTCATACAAAATCAAACGAAGGGAATTACTATATTTTCGAATTCTCAAAAACAATAACTATCTATTTAATGATTGAACGTACAACTTGTATTGTTGCTGTTTGAAGCTGAGGTTGCGTACCTGTTTGTTGAAGTGCTCGTGCAATTCGCGTTTCTGGTCCTGGGCCCGCAGCATGTCCATGACTTTGCGGTTCTCAGGAGTGCATGTCGGGCACTCGGCCTCACTCTCAGCGTAGCTTTCGAAGCAGTGTTGGTGGAAGGAGTGGCTGCACAGGAAGTGGACAGACGGCAGCTCCAGTGGGCTGTTGCACATATTACATTTGGTCTTCTGGAATATCTTAGCACTGTGTAGAAATATAGGGGTAAAGATTTAAAGTCATATTGGGGTTACAGGGTGACCCTAGGTCACACAAGAACAAGTTGTTTGCCAGCCCCTCATCACCCCTGCCACCAGCTGTGCCCCCACACCGACTTGAAGAATATCATAATTTAGTGTAAGGGTTGGGTCAGGGTTGTTCATGGAAAATACATCCTTTATGTGCCCTACCTGGTTTTGAGTTCCTCGATCTCGGAGCGAAGGTGACCCGTTTCCTCGCGGTATTTGTGAATTTTACGCTCGTCCTCCTCTATCTGCTGGCTTTCCCTCTGCAGCTTATTGATGAGGTAGTCCTTGATGACGGAGAGAGTAGCTGTCGAGTTGTGTGCCAGGGTTTGCACCACTAAAGAAGCATAGAAATCATGGATGTAATGCTCTGTGATCAACATCCAAACCAGCGTGTAATAAAAATGTCAGCTCACCAAGTAATGGGGGCATCAAGTTGTTTTGGTCAATGTGATGAAGGACTTCACTGATGTAGGCCTTGCAGTCTTCTTCTTTTCTGGCAAAATATCCCAACGCCTGCTCCCAAAGGCAGCCCTCTTGCTCCCCATAGCGCTTACAAGCCTCTACCACTTTTCCATACTCCTCATTCTGCATGTGGTAGTGCATAATTTGCTGGTACCTGCAAGCAATTACAAATCATGTCCTATCTATCCACAGCCATGGCACTTAACATCCCTCTGGCCAGGGGGTGGAGACAGAATACAGAAATTTAACCAGAGAGAAGATTTTTGGATCAGTTGAGGGGATGCTTTGAAGTATCTGGGGCATTTTCTAAAACTGTGCCTAGTATTCACATGAAAAGGTAGCGTACTGATACACCCTGTCAGTGAAACACCCCTTTGTAATATGTATACTGACTGCATGAAGATGATCATAGAAAACGCAGGCAGAACGGCTAATCAAATTAATTACACACAACGATACATTTTAGTTCTTGATGGGGAGGTGGAGACAAGTATATTGTTTGGTCTAGTCTACACCAACAAAATTGGATGACTAAATACCAGAGGTGGGACCAAGTCATTGTTTTGCAAGTCCGAGTCAAGTCTCATGTCTTTGCGCTCAAGTCCATGTCAAGTCTCAAGTCAGGATGGGCAAGTTCAAGTCAAGTCTAAGTCCTAAACTTTAAAAAAAAAAAAAAAAGAGTCTTAAACAAGTCATTGTGTGCTTTTCACCAAATGTAATGACATCGATCAACAGAATAATACTTAATAATCAAACTGCTCTTTATTAGTCACATTAATAATTTAATAATCCATTTTCTCTCTGCTTGTAAAGTAACGTGTTATCTTCTATTTTAAGAGGGATAAGTACCGTGACGGTTTGATTCAGAAGGAGTTTAATGTATAAGATCCCTGATGTTGAGGTAACCAGAATGTTTATTTCCACTTTGCACAACATGTTATAAGGGACTCACAAAATATCTTTATGCAAGGGATAATGTGCAGCGAGGCGGTCTCTATGGGGAAAAGAACACCTGAATCTAGATCCCTCTACAGGTGGTACTTTAACTATATTTTGATGCTAATACTTTTGTACTTTTAATTGTAACATTTTGAAAGCAGGACTTTTTATTGTAACCGAGTATTCCTACACTCTGGTACTTTTACTCAAGTACAAGACCTGAACTTCTCCCACCCCTGACAATAAATCCTGAGTGGTTACCAAAAAAACCTGCTCTGAAGGTTATTTTCATTTTACAAATCCTGCACTCAGTTTGCTTTCTCCAATATAATTGAAATGCAGCCAGATGCTGCTTCTTTTTTCGCTTTTCGCTAATTTCTTGACTTTTTCCGACGCGCTTGCATTTAAATCCGGCTCCCGTCGCTCTGTGCAGCTGGCCTGTACCACTACACCTGCTGTGCCCCCCACCCTTCTTTCACATAATGGTATGATCCTAGTGTGTCCTCGCATATGATTGGCCGCAT
>NW_011334153.1:0-1554 GCF_000735185.1 Notothenia coriiceps
ACACACATGCAGACACACACACACACACACACACACACACACACACACACACACACACACACACACACACACACACACACACACACACACACTGCAGTATCTGCATTGTTTAATTCCCCACAGAAAACACAGATTCAATCTTTTCTTCTACCTCCTCCTCACTTTCTCTCCAATCACATTTCTTCACACTCACATTGCAGCACTTGTTGTGTGTGTGTATGACAGTAATCTGATTACAGCAGCAGGTCGCTCGCGGCTACACCTTTTGTCCTGCGATCCGAGGCTCCTATACGTGAATGTGTGTCATATAGTGTGTGTGTGTGTGTGTGTGTGTGTGTGTGTGTGTGTGTGTGTGTGTGTGTGTGTGTGTGTGTGTGTGTGTGTGTGTGCCTGAGGGCCGGCTTGGTGTCAGCAGAGACAAAAGCTAAGTTAAATATAAACACACACAAACATGAAATCTTCCCGCAGCATCTGTTCAATCTGATGGATTTCATATAAACTATCATGTCAATTAACACACTGCACGTCTCACACACACACACTTTATGACACACACACACTTTATGACACACAAACACTCTTTACATCTCCGTCTTGTCTCAGCTTGAATAGGAATACATAAATGTCGATTCGCTTGAAATGATTCGTTCTCTTCTTTTCAGTCGACATGTGTTTTATCTGAAAGCCGCTTTCTCCCACGCCCCCTGAACATCCCACCAGCTGCCTGTGTGTCTCTTTTTATTTTGCTTTATTTATCCATCTTATACCCACTAAAGAGACATAATGCAGATAACAGGCAGATCATGCTAAAAGATCCAAATTCAGGAGTTTTTATCCTAGCTTTGTCTTTCTGCAGATTTCCTCTATTTGCACTACGTAACACCTCATTTGCATATTTAAACATAACATGTCCGAAAACTTGTAATACAAAAAGTAATTGTGTTAATGTCAGTAATGAAGTGGGGAAGTTTCATGGTGATATCTGTTAGTAACAGTTTGTCCCCCACTCATTTAAACACACTTTAGTTAGAACAAAAAACCCGAAAAGAGGCTAAAAAGGACCAAAAATACAGATATAAGGTTGATATGAGATGATGAAACAGGAGAGCATTTAACGGCAACTTTTTCTACATCCTATTCATGTTTAAATATAATTAAAGTAAAAAATCTCTTGTTTTAGCATCTTGAATGTGCATATTGACGTTAAATGAATATCTCTTGAGATATAGATGGATTGAAAGTAGGACAATTAATTTGACATTTCCTGACCAAACATGAAGTTAATATCTCACTCTACCAAACTAGAACAATCTTATAAAGCCTGCATAATATTATTTATATCACACTTTATTACTAAAAACATGCAGAAAAAGACTTTTTATGGCAGTATTTCCTGATTTAAGGAGCGATACGAGGCTTCTCTGTCTCGTCTTACATGGTTTTATTCTTGTGTTTATGTTTGTATAGAGAGATTAATAACTGCAGCTGTGTGTGTGTGTGTGTGTGTGTGTGTGTGTGTGTGTGTGTGTGTGTGTGTGTGTGTGTGTGTGTGTG
>NW_011334155.1:0-2124 GCF_000735185.1 Notothenia coriiceps
AAAAATAAAATCTCTCTGTTGCATAGGCCACTGTTTGATCAACGCGAATTGGGTGTGGGTCCTTGTAATCCGAGTCGGGCTAACGTCCACGCTAGCTTCCACGCTAGCTGCTATATGTTTTGCATTGAGGTGATACTTGAGGCTTGATGTGCTGCGGTGATATGCGAATTCCTTTTTGCATAATTTGCAAACAACCGTGCTCTTATTGACGCTTCCATCCGTCCGTTTTTTAAAACAAAATGTCCCATCCACGGGGCCAACCAAAGCGGTCTCATCAGCTTCTTCGTTCACGTTTGACTATTGTTCACTGTGGTTTGTTGTTGTCTGAAGTAATGAACGTTAGTTGGTGCTCCAGTATAATCGGTACCCCTGAAACTCATCCAGTGAGAAACGTTCCGCGGTGCAAAAATAAGTGCGATTAAAATGCGTTAATTTTTTTAACGCGTTAATTTTTGTGTAATTAATTAATCTTAATTAACGCGTTAAAGTCCCGGCCCTAGTATTTACAAAAACTTTCCAAACAACTATTTTCTATGGCATACTCATATTTATTCCCAGAATTTAAAAACGGCCCACAATATATTCCTATTAATTATTTATTATGTCTTTATGAAACTGTCTTATTTATACCTTATCTATAGTGTATTTATTTTTCCACACTGCTGTTTGTAATGTGTATACTGCCTTATACAGATGTATAGATTTATATCATAATAAATATCCCTCTGCACTTCTGGTTAGAGGCTCAGTGCTTGTGCAAGGACAATAGGTTGAATGTCATCTAAATCAATCTTCTGTTAAATGGGTGATGGCATTGTTTGTTAGCATCATTTTAATTGTCCTGCTTTGTGTGTGTGTTTTTTCCCTCAGGCAGCACAGGAGACTCTCTGGAGGTGTGGAGGGAGCTGGATCTGGATCTGGTGGAGAAGGACCTGAAGGGGGTTTTGTCCCGGGGGATCACCAGCCTCGCTGTCCTCCTGCTGCACTCCTACACGTCAGTACATCTTGTCCTTCTACCTTTTAAGGATTGCCTCGCCCATCTCTCCTTCTCTTATAGAAGTCATTTGTCTTTTCTTCCTGTCACTGTACAATGGTGAACAGCTCCCACCCTCTCTGTGGGGATAGTGGTATGTATGTCAGAGGTGTCGGGTGTCTGATTTCCACTTTTAGTGTATGGGTCCCCATGAGCTGAACTGGGGGAAAGTTCGTGTTTAACTTTAAGAGGTGCATCTATTTCCCAATTTTTGAAAGTCTAAACCTGCCGTTTCCAACTTTTCTTTCCTTCTCAGAACTATACATTCCATAATAAACATTTAGTATTTCTTAGCTTACATTTTCTGCTAAATTGCCTAAGCTACAGGACCTTCTCTCACTCAAACAAAGCTCAAAATAAAAGTTCTCCAAGTAACTGGAAATTAAAAACGTGCATTATATTAAAGTATATCCCACTTTATCGAACATGTTTTAATTTACTGGAAAGAAGCTGATGTAGCAGATCTATAGAACAACACACCTCATACAATTTACATCAAAACTCGCACACCAAGGGCATGATGTTATATAATACTAGTGTGGGATCAATAACTGTATCGATTCCCATGTTCTCCTTGAATCCATTCACACTTCTACCTCCAAGTGGTCAAAGCACTTGCCCAACTTGCTTTCACATATCTCAGTTTTAAAAGATAAGGCAGGCTTTACAGGAGCGGTTTTAATTACATAAGACTTTTATGTTTGCTTTGCTGCCTCGCCTCATTCCTCTGCCTCTCTCCTTCAGATGGTCGGATCATGAGAAAGCCGTCGGGGCTCTGGCTCTCCGTCTGGGCTTCTCTCAGGTGTCTCTGTCCAGCAAGGTGATGCCCATGGTGCGGGCGGTGCCTCGCGGATACACCGTCTGCGCAGATGCATACCTCACTCCCAAAATACATCAGTATTTAAAGGGCTTCACCTCTGGGTTCAAGGGGGGCCTCAAGGTGTGTTTTCCACTAGACCCACTTAAAGGTCACCTATTATGCAAAATCCACGCGTCCATGTCTCTTCTTCATCAACATGTGTCCCCTCTTCTACATCAACATGTGTCCCCTCTTCTTCATCAACATGTGTCCCCTCTTCTTCATGTCTCTT
>NW_011334155.1:2289-5502 GCF_000735185.1 Notothenia coriiceps
ATTAGCTGATCAGATTTTGGCCACTTTATGATGTCATAACGATGTTTTAGCCAATCAGCAACCAAGGTCACCCCCCCCCTTATCACCTGAATCTCCTCCTAGAGCACCATTGTGAGTTCTTTGTAACCAAATCTCTCTCAGAGGGGCGTGGGGAGGGGCTCCTTATTTTCATCTAAAGTAACAGACAGAGAATCAACACTTTTGAAACAGGGCTGAAACAGAGGGGATTATGGGTAATGCTGCAATGACCTGTTTGCTGTTTCAGCCAATCAGAGACAGGTTCTGTATATATCTGAGACCTGGAATATATTGATGAGAAACAGTATGATAGGGGACCTTTAAGGCTTCATATATGTTTTGATATTAGATTTTCCTTTTCCTATTAGCAATCATTTGAATACGACTCTGCTAGGTCACACCAAGCAGCAGTGACGTCCATTTTAATCTGCTGGTGGCGCTTCTGTTTTTGAAGTTTAGACATGTTTTTGATATGCTGAGCTTCATCCAAACAACAATATGATCTCCTCCATCTCTACCGCCCCTCTGTCCTCAGGATGTGGACGTCCTGTTCATGCAGTCGGACGGCGGGCTGACTCCCATGGATCAGTTCTGCGGGTCGCGGGCCGTCCTCTCCGGCCCCGCGGGGGGGGTGGTGGGATACGCCATCACTTCATACAACCAGATGGAGAAGAAACCTGTGATTGGCTTTGACATGGGAGGTGAGTAGGGGCAATGCTGCATAATTAAGAACAGTGGAGCTGCAGAGAAGCGGAGGAATATTGTTAGTGTACATTTATTGCAGGCAAACACACATGTGAGGAACTTCCTGCTGTTGTTTTGTAGTTTCAAACGCCTTTAAACATTGTTATTACATGTGACCTGACATGTTTTTTTATCCTGTGCATAGATTATTTACAGATGAAAGAAAATGGGAATAAACGGGAGAGATGCTAAGTGTTAGCTTTCCATGCTACTTGTCTTCCTGATTTCTTCCATCTTATTGCACTCTCCAGGAACATCCACTGATGTAAGTCGATACGCGGGTCAGTATGAACACGTGTTCGAGGCAACGACTGCCGGGGTCACCCTGCAGGCCCCGCAGCTGGACATCAACACTGTAGCTGCAGGAGGAGGGTCCCGCCTCTTCTTCAGGTCGGTCACTAGCTCTGAACAACAGGAACATGACAACTGTGAGGAGGGGGGAGAGCAGATTTAAAGGTTTTGCAATGCACTATGATAGGCTTGTGGGAATAGAGGCGAAGTGATAGGTCTAGCTGTCGATCACTGATTGAGAGGAGAGAGAGTAGTAAGCTGGGAATATGTGAATGAATGACTAAAGATGGTCTTCCTGGTTGAACTTGCGCTAAGCTTCATTTCAATCAGGAGAGACAGTGTTGATGTAACGATATATATGTATTTCCGGGAATACACAGATGCATGTAATGGTGTTTGGTGATTAGACCCCGCTGTGCTTAAACCTGGGGGTCGACTTCAAATCTGATTGTATAAAGTGCTAGGATAAAATTACCTCAGTTCTTACCAAAACAAAGTGGCACAGGCATGAAAGACTGTCGGCCCTTTTGTCCAAAGTACTTAAGCTTTGAGATTTTGAGTACTTTTGCAATTTGTTTACGCAAATAAGGCCATGTTATTCACGATACTCTTTCTTCCTCTCTGCATCCAGTTGGATCCAGATTTGTACAATTTCTGCTCCTTTGGGTTTCATGGCCTCTCTCCTTTCTGTTTTCTCTCCTTCCTCTCAGATCAGGGATGTTTGTGGTTGGACCAGAGTCTGCAGGAGCTCACCCAGGACCCGCCTGCTACAGAAAAGGTAACTCATTGTTTTGCTCCCTCCCTTTTAATCTGTTTTACAAACTATACATGTCAAGGTCTATTCTCCCACCTTTCGCCATTAAATCCATCTGTTTGACATAAATCCACACAGAGCTTCTACTTCTGTCTCCTCATGTCCTCCTCCCTCCCCCCTTCTGTGGATTTATAATCTGGTTTAGCTATAGGAAGCCTGGACATTGGCACAGGTCCAAGTTTCAGATGATATAACTGAAGCTGGAGCTCCTAGTGCTCAGTTGGAAATGTGCTGTGTGCCAACAAAAATAAACACAACTTCAAATCTAATGTTCCCCTGTAGGGCAGAGCATAACATTTCTCACAGACTTACATAACATTTGTTAAAATACAAGACTGAAATACCCGCTTTGAACCTCATTCAGCTAACCTTGCTTCCCTGTGGTTCTCCTAGGCGGCCCTCTGACTGTGACCGATGCTAACTTAGCTCTCGGTCGACTCCTCCCGTCCTTCTTCCCAAAGATCTTCGGGCCGGGGGAGAATGAGGCGTTGTCTTCAGAGGAAACCATGAAGCATTTCCATCGTCTGAGCAAGGAGATCAACCTCTTCCTGTCCTCTAAGCAATCACAGGCACTAAAAACTACTGATATCGTTCTAATTAAGTCTATAAGGGAGTATTACTGATGAGGCTGTAATGTGGTTTTTTGTGTTTTTATTCGCAGGTTACTGCAAATGGAGCCAACGGCAGCGGGTCAGAGATGAGTGTGGAGGAGGTTGCGATGGGATTCATCCGTGTTGCTAATGAGGCCATGTGCCGGCCAATCAGAGCGCTGACACAGGTCTGCTTTGGTTTTTAACTCCAGATAATTGTTTTGTTGGTAAATGTGTCAAATAGGGCTGTCACCATATCAGTGGTTTCAGATTTCATTTATTTTTTGTATTTTGATTGTGGAGGAATTTAAATAAATTTCAGGGTAATCTTTGTTTCTTTTCATTTTGCATATCTCGTGCTTTGTTATGTTTTCACTTTAACATTTCAACCTTTTGTATATATATTTTTTTCTTTATAATCCCTAAAATAAAATCAATCAATACTGGTACAACACAAATACCTGTAGTGTAAATGATTTTAATTATGATTTCTCTTCATTCTTTTCTCTTTCCCTACGCCCATACCTCCCAGGCTAAAGGCCATGACACCTCTCAGCATGTGTTGGCATGTTTCGGGGGGGCAGGTGGGCAACATGCCTGTGCCATCGCCCGCGCCCTGGGGATGAAGACGGTCTTCATACACAAGTAAGGGAGAGTGTGTGTGTGTGTGTGTGTGTGTGTGTGTGTGTGTGTGTGTGTGTGTGTGTGTGTGTGTGTGTGTGTGTGTGTGTGTGTGTGTGTGTGTGTGTGTGTGTG
>NW_011334156.1:0-1116 GCF_000735185.1 Notothenia coriiceps
ACACACACACACTCGCACACACACACACACACACACACACACACACACACACACACACACACACACACACACACACACACACACACACACACACACACACACACACACGGACACACACACGGACACGCACGGACACAAACAGTAATGTAACAGGGGTCTAATCTTTGTGAGTGTCATAACAAACACCAGGAGGCTGTAAATCCAGCACTGCTCACATTTCTGCTCCAACTCTGACTCCTTCTGCACGTCACACACCTCTAATGTCGATAAACAGCTGACCAGCCAAGGAGAAACCCTGACTTTATAAAATGTTGATTTTGCGTTTTAAACCGAATGCAGCTTTAATAGATTTGATAATTTAACGCAGGACTAAATCCTTAAATGAGTCAGCATTTTGGCTTCCTGTTCCCTAGCATTTAATCAGAATCAAGGTTATTGAAATGTTTTTTAAATAATTTGCTATGTAGGCTACTACGACATAAAATACATCAGTAAATGCCCTACTGGTGAATGCCTGACGCTTCTTTGTCGGATAAAGACGACATTTGCAAACAAGTGTCGACTAAACTCCATTACAGCAAACATTAGCCACCGTTAGCTTAGTGGTGGTTAAGTTATATGACCGTGATGTAGTTCATTTTGAGCCTAAAGTTAGCTTTTTCTCCTGGAGATTTCCTTTATGATCACGAACGTGACGTTAATATGTGTAGTTTATCCTGTCAGACAAAATATGTAAGGATCATAAAAGTTGGTTTTCCAAAGTGTGAAATTATATAATAATCCAAAAATATTTTTGTCAAGGGAACCGGGGAGATGCTAACTTCCGGGTCGGCCTTCAAAAAGACGTCATCCCTGCACCGCTCTATTTAAAGATGAAATGGAAACATGAAGAGTGAGACGATGATGGTGCCACGAGCTGACCTGACTCATGTTATGATGAAGAGCTGAGTCATGGTTTGTTCTGACTCGGTTGTGATGGCATCGACCTCGACTTCTGCGTGAAAAGTACACCAACACGCACACACACAACATACCGGAACATCTAGTGCATGCAGCACGCCTCAACACACACACACACACACACACACACACACACACACACACACACACACACAC
>NW_011334157.1:0-1704 GCF_000735185.1 Notothenia coriiceps
GAGGCCATGGTTCTCAGCAGGAAACCGATGGACTGTCCACTCCAAGTAGGGAATGAGTCCTTACCCCAAATGAAGGAGTTCAAGTATCTCGGGGTCTTGTTCTCGAGTGAGGGAACAATGGAGCGTGAGATGGGTCGGAGAATCGGAGCAGCGGGAGCGGTACTGCAGTCGCTTTACTGCACCGTTGTGACGAAAAGGGAGCTGAGCCAGAAGGCAAAGCTCTCTGTCTACCGCGCCATTTTCGTTCCTACCCTCACCTATAATCATGAAGGATGGGTCATGACCGAAAGAACGAGATTGCGGGTACAAGCGGCCGAGATGGGTTTTCTCCGCAAGGTGGCTGGTGTCTCCCTTAGGGATAAGGTGAGAAGTTCGGTCATCCGGGAGGGACTCGGAGTTGAACCGCTCCTCCTTTGCGTCGAAAGGAGCCAGTTGAGGTGGTTCGGGCACCTAGTTAGGATGCCACCTGGGCGCCTCCCTAGGGAGGTGTTCCAGGCACGTCCAGCTGGGAAGAGAACAAGGGGTAGGCCTAGAACCAGATGGAGGGATTATATCTCTTCGCTGGCCTGGGAGCGCCTTGGGATCCCCCAGTCAGAGCTGGTTGATGTGGCCAGGGAAAAGAAAGTTTGGGGCTCTCTGCTGGAACTGCTACCTCCGCGACCCGACCACGGATAAGCGGGAGAAGATGGATGGATGGATGGATGGACTTAAAATGCCTGTATGCCTAGAAGAGCAATTAAAAAACTAAGCTATCTTGTTGACTACTGAGGTTTATCAATGAATTAATGAATCAAATGTGTATAATTTATTGTTATAATATTCATAATAATTCACATCTGTATTATATGTACAGGTTCACCTGATACTATTGTATTTTTTTTATTTTTTTACTGTAACCTAGATTCTTAATTTTTTTAATTTTATTTAATCTTATTACCCTCTGATTTCAATACTGAAATTTCGTATTTTCTTACCTTTTCTTTCCTTGGTTTCAATCCTATTCCGGCGCTGTCTTAACAGCTGGATTTATCTAAGGGGTCAATAAAGATTTATCTTATTTTAATATAAATATACCATTTAATAGTTGCATCCAAATATATAAATGTGCTTACACAATGGAAATAGAACGACATGATTTTAAGTACAAGTGCACCCGATTCCAATTAAGTAATTATACAAAGATGTGTTTGTATACAACGATGTGTTTGTATAGCAGACTTTGGCCAGGTTTAAAAAAACAAAACACATTAACAAGAATGTTAGCAAACTAAGGGAAATAATAACTGTGAAGACGAGCAGTTTGGAAGAGAAGATAACAGAGAAAATTGATCAAAGGATGTAATGAGAAGAAATGGCTTAATTTAAGAGTAGAAAGGGGAGAAAGGAGCATTTGGCATGAGACTAGAAAAAGAGAAGATAAAAGTGTGTTGTGGAAAAAAAGAGAACATTCACAAAGGGACAATGAGATGAAGAATGAAAGATAAAAATGAGAGGGGGGAAGGAGGAAAAAAGAGTGAGTATGGGAAATATGGGCTGAACGAACGCTATCCATCTCAGTTCCTGTCCAGCTGCTTAGGAGGGACCGCAGTGCCACACACACACACACACACACACACACACACACACACACACACACACACACACACACACACACACACACACACACACACACACACACACACACACACACACACACACATTCTG
>NW_011334158.1:0-1346 GCF_000735185.1 Notothenia coriiceps
TTCCCATTCAAACCCTTGAAAGATTCTTCACAGAAAAAAAACATTGTATTCGAAATACAGCTAAAAAAAAAGAATCAGACAAAAACCTCTGACTATTCGGTGCACCTCATTTTGTGTTTTCTTTAATGTTTTGCCATGAACCTGAGGAATTGGTTTTGAAGACTGATGCAAGCCTATTACCAGTACTTTCTCCTCTTAATTCGTTTGTAATGTTCTGCTCTCCTCCAGGCCTTCAGAACCCAATAGATACTATGTACCACCTCCAACCTCTTATGTTTGTTGGCCTCTTTCCCCTCTTCCTGTATAATGAAGGTGAGTACAGTCTTAATCTGTGCTTTTCAAATCCTCGCTTTGTCCTCACTGCAGTAAACTAAACTAAAGGTACTTATGGAAAAATGTCATTAACCATGTTTCTGTTTGCATATTTGTACGCACATTTGGAAGTATCACATTGGCAAGTATCAGTGTGTCAGTAAAACTCCCTAAACGGGGAAACATGTGTTTGTTTGATTTGTGGTTTTGAACTTTGTGTATTGAACCCAGAATTTGGCGGCGAATAACATCGCGCTGCTCTCCAACTCGGTGGTGACACTGGTAGAGCGGTCTACCACAGAGGCAGAGGAAATCAGCAAGGCGGCCAGCACGGTGCTCACTCTGTGCGCGTCCGTCGCTGTCTCCCAGGTGAGGATTTCCGTGTGGGTGACACAGATCCAGCGCCACCTCTGGCTGAAGCAGGCGTCTGTTACGGAGACGGCCAGAAAAGTGCTACTGGACGCTCCAATCAGCCCGGACGGGCTGTTCGGACCCCAGTTCCACGCCATGGTGGAGTCCATGAAGACGGCCGCGGAACAGGCAGACGGCATTCGCCAGCATGTCAGCTGGCTCCAGCCTGCTGAGCGGCCACAGCGGCACCAACGCCCACAACAGCCGCGGCGTCCACGCCGGCCACAGGAGGCCGCAAGTGGAGAGACAGCAACCGCCTCGGCGTCAGACTTGCCCTTCGGCGGCTGCAGGGGCTCCGTCCCACGTCTCTGCTCCGCGAGAGCATCCGAGGAAGCAGAGCCGGTAATTAAGCCGGCTGCTACTAATCTGTTGATGAGGTAGACAACAAGGCTCCCTGCAGAAGCCTACTGGTTTTAACCTATCGGTTAATAACCTGCAGAGCTCGCGGCATTCCTCTGTCCGAGATACGCCTCCTACACACGGTCATAATAACCCATGATCGCCGTTGTAACTTCTCATGTGGACAGCACTGCACACACCTCCACTCATCCCCTGAGCGTGTACACGCCTCGTGATGACAGCCGGAGTGAAACGCAGCGTCTGGAGGTTTCCTCGCAGCCCTT
>NW_011334159.1:0-6839 GCF_000735185.1 Notothenia coriiceps
AAGCTTTCCATGAATCAGGTTTAATTGTTTTAATGGCTGTAGTGCATGTGTTCACGCTCATGTCAGTGAAATACAATCCAGGTCACCTCTACTCTACCTCAGTGACATTTGTCCATTTATTGAGGTTACTTCTACTGTTATGGAGGCTGAACTAGTCATTCAGATGAGGACACACAGTAGGGATGTCCCGATCACCTTTTTTTGCTCCCGATCCGATTCCGATCATTTGATTTTGACAATTTGCCGATACAGATTTCTCCCGATCCGATCTTTATGCAATGCATTAAGAGAAAAAAAGCATTCAAGTTGTCCCTTAAGGTTATTTTTTTATTTAAATTGGATATTCTATCCAACATGGATATAGCTTCTTTCTTTCACAGCAGCATTGGATCAGTTCAGTTGTGCAGCATTGGATCAAAACAAAATAAAGCTTTCAGTACTCGTTAGCTTACTGCTACAATTAGACACTGCGCCCACTGCCCACTCTGTTGCCAGATTTGAGAGAAATAACCAGGTCTATGAAAACAAGCCCCAAAGAAGCAACACATACATGATGTTCTGTAATTTGAAACCAAAACTAAGGCCTCAGGATGACTTTAAGACTTGAACATGGTCATTTTTGTTTTGTAACATTAAATACAAAATGTAAAAAAAAGTATTTAAAAAAGAAAAAAAAGATTTCCTCCCGATTCCGATCTTTTGAAAATCACGTGATCGGCTCCGATCCCCGATCACGTGATCGGATCGGGACATCTCTACACGACACTATAAAGAAACACACTAAACTAAAAAGACGTTGTTTTATGGACTACACTGAGTGGTGAAGGGATTTGTTTGTAGGCTAACCCAAAAACACGTTCAGAAAACCATTGACTTCAAGACGAGGGACCAGGAATTGCTGAAACGCTGACTCATTTCCTGGTTTTAGGACTCATTCCTGCACCACTCTCTCGTAGGTATCTTTAGGTTTTGATAGTATTTTGTCCCATGTGTCTTCAGGAGCTCTGCAGACGACTCTCTGTTCCCAGGACGGAGGCTGGCGGAGTTAACCGTGGAGCTCAATGCGCTGCTGAACTCGGACGACATACGATTCTTTGACAACAACATGTGAGTTATGGGCAGACTTCCCATTTTAACGAAGCCCAAATAGTCCGAAAAATATCCCATTGCAGCGACCAACGCAAAAAACAGACGCCTATTATTCCCAAGGCCATCGATACCACTCTAGTGCCTTTTATATAGATGGGAAAATACAGCGTACGGGGAAAAATGGAAATTAGTAAGTCTTTGAATTTTGCCCAAAGATGTTTTTTGTTCTTATCAAACTGAAGTATGTTCAAGTATTAACTCTCCTGATAAATGTGTCTAAATTCAGATATTTGATGCTATGAAAAGGAACTTCCTGATTGACAATTTTGATTCTCTCGAAAGTGAAGGTATCTCGAGCTAACGTATTTCACGCTAATGTATATTGCGCTAACATATTCAAACTATTTTGACTTCACATCTGTAGAGTAGAAGAAGTAAGCCACGTGACACACCTTTCTACATGTATTAATCCATGTTAAAGGCATGAGAGTGGTAAATCTTCTCAGAGAATAAGCTAATCTCCAAACTGTTCCTATACCCTTTGCAGTAAATGAACTAAAAGGGTTATTCTTTAGCTACTTGTGTATGATTACAGCCTGTGCTCCTGTGCTCCTGCAGGTACGTCAGAGGATGGTTCAGCCCGTTCCACAGACAGAGGAAGATGGTCACCTCCCTCATCACCCGGCAGATTCACAGCCAAGCATCAACGTGACAATCTTTTATTTCATTACACAGCTTTGCCTTTCATTCATTTCAACATATTCTGAGTTAGAAATACCTCATTTTTAGTTATTTTGATTCAATTAACACTTGTAGTTTCATGTCTTGATTCATAAGAATAGACAATATTTGTTTATCAAATCAAATCAGGTTTTATTTATATAGTACATTTTAAAAAACGATTTGTGGTCGAGCCAAAGTGCTGTACATGCAAATAATAAATAACACATTACTACAATCGCAAAACAGAAGACATTAAATTACAACAGCAAATCAAGTTTAGTGTAATTATGGGAGAATTACTATTCGTGTGGTACTACTGCCTTATTAGGCCCATATTGAGCATATTAAAACCCAAACTCATGCACAACAACGTCCTTACTTAAAAGAAATAAGCACTAATTAGACGGTTATTGAGGAACAACTCTTAGCTAATGGCTTAGTACTTGCAGAATATGGCCATGTAGAATAAGGTATTAATAAGTGTTTTATAATGACCAATAAAGAGCCAGTATACTGCTAATATGCAAGTTAAAGTGGACCTGTCATGCTATATTTGAATAATATAGTGTAGGACCATACCTATATAAGGCATATTTATACTTTTTATTTTTCAAAATACCAAACAGATCATGCATTTTAGCCATTCCTCATTTCGCTCAATGTAACACTGTCTTTGCATCATGGGCTGATTCTGTGAGAACAGCACCATCTACAGGCCTGGCATATGTACTACAGCGTCTCCAGCGCTTTCCAACGGCAATGTCCGTGGCTGTCTCCTCCTGATTGGTGGAGTTGGCCCAATAGCCGTAGCGCCACTTCTGTGACGTCATAGAAGTGTTCAAATCTGGATCAGTCTGTATCAGATCCGCTGCAGCCCCTTTTTAAGAGATTTGGGTATGGAGGAAAAGAGAGAGGGTTGTGTTTTCTGACACTTGGTGAGTTCCCTGGAACACCGGGGACACATGTTCATGTAGAAAAGACGTACAAAAGTGCATTTTGCATGATAGGTCACCTTTAATTAATAACTGGTGAACATGTGTGGAGGCGTTTTAATCCGTGTCTACCTTTAAAAGCCACTTCTCTGTCAGGGTTGTGTTGTTGTGGTTGTTTTGTGGTTGTGTTGTTGTGGTGTTGTTGTGTGTTTTTGTGGGTTGTTGTGGGTTGTGGGTTTCAAACTAATTTAGCGGAGATCGTTGTTGAATCAGATGAGCTTTATTCATTGGTCCAGCCGGAATAGAAACAGGAGGACACATTTCCTCGCCTTAATATAACGTGTTACCGAAATCCCTTCTGCTTTCAGGTATTTGGTTACGATCCAGGAGAAGGTGGAGGCTTTGAAAGAGGAGATGGTTCGTCTTTACCCAGATTCAACAGCCGAGGAGTGGATCGAGGAGCACGTCAGCCCCGTGGTGGCTCCTCTGCAGAGGATCATGGAGGATTTCTCTGCCTGTGTGACCGAAACGCAGCCTTAGAATGTTTTACCAGCTCAATATCAGACTGCTTTTTGATGCATTTCAATGTTGATTTGTTGTTTTTTTGCGACCAGCACTTTAAGTGGCAAAACACATCTGTTTTAGTTCTACCAAATGGTGTAATTGTGAGTGTTGTAACGGCAAAAACAACCTGATTGGTTTTCATTTACCTCTAAGCCTACTGACTACAAATGTGGTGGCTTATTAAGACAATTAGGGGTAAAAGCAAGAAATTAGGGTTGTCGAGGTTACATTATAATAACTGTAATAAATCATTTGTTGTATCAACGCAGTTATGTTTCCCAAAGTCAGATTGAAACTAACTAGCATTTAAAGATTCAAATGGTTCATTTCCACTTGTAAATCTGCATTATATTGCATAACAAGCATATTGTTCACTGCCATGTTAATAGAAATATTAAATACTTGAAAAATCCCGCTTTAGGGTATATTTTTACCTGAAAATAATGTGTTTGCGATTTTGACAGTCCTAATTTCAATATATGATATCACATTTCATATTGAACGCTTGCATTGAGCCTTAATTGTCCCATGGCATGAAGAATTGCATTGTAAAAGCCACTCTTATAGTGAGTGAAGTCTCCTTTTCTGACGTTGTGCAGTGTACATTTGCTTCATACTTAAGGGTTAAGTATAAAAGAAATGTCTACTGCCATCTAAAATGAACAGGAGTGAATGTAAGAGCAACCTGATGAATGTAAATTGCACAAACTGTTAAGGAAATAATACAAAAATGGGACTTTGGGTTTAGTTATAAAATCATTTTATGTAATTCCTTCCAAAATAAACAAAGACTAATAAATCAACAAACAATCACAATTCTCATTTTCTTTTTAAGAGAACAAAAGACACTGGCATTAATCTAAAGTAACGGTAAAGTCTGGGGGAAAAAGTTCAAAATGTAACAATTTAACTTCGACATTAAGAAGTTATTCGTTGAATTTGACAAAAAGTGTATTAAGACAACAACATTTTACACACAATACAGAAAAAAAGGGTATAGTTTGCCTGAGATTCAGTCTTTGGTTCACAAAGTATTAAAAAAAGAACAGAAAAACTACCATAAGTCAAAGCATTTCACATTTAACACTGAATCGAGCCATGAAAATCACTCATGCTTGATTACAGTTTGCTATAAATTCATCTCAACATGCTAAAGGTGATTATTACCTGGGTGGTCCCACAACACTCTGAGAAAAAGCACTTTCCTTTTCATTTACACCCATAAACACTCATTAGAGTTCAGTAGGAAGGCACAGTTAATCTGGAGTGTATTCCCAAACAGTAATTAGATCAAAAAGCGAAGGTATCTTCATTTACTGAGAAAGAACGTTTTTACATAATTCGTAAAATTGTTGACACAACTATGGATGACAAAACATTTAAAAAAGGGTCTAATATGTAACATTTCCAGATTATATTTCTTAAAACAAGACCTATGTTATTTATTTGAGATGTGTATATTCAGGGAAATGTGTAATTTCTCCTGTTAAGGCGTCACATTAGCATGAGTCAGCGTTATCTACTAGGAGCTGTCATAAATTGACTTTCTATCCAGTTTTAAGCCACATTTTTAGCATACACTATGTATATATAGATGGGTTTTAACTCTATATTTTAACCAGGTAAGATATATTTTAGTAAACAGACACCTGGACCTTAAATTACCAAAGAAACAAGCTGAGCAAACGTTAGCCTTTAGGATTTAGCATGAGTCAGCGTTTTCCAGAAGCTGTCATATATTGACTTTTTATACAATTTAAAGCCACATTTTAGCATACACTTTTAGTATATTCAGTAGGATGCTTTTTAACTCTTTAACCAGATGAAAGATTTTAGTAATCGGACATCTGAACCTTAAATTACCAAAGAAACAAGCTGAGCTAACGTTAGCCTTAAGCTAGCATCCAAATAGCATTGGAGAAACACTGGTTTTTAAAAGTAAAACTGCTTTATTCAGTGTATTTATCGGTTTTAATGAATGAATGTTGGTTTCAAAGAAGAGGACACCTCTGTAGATAATTCTGCTGCAGGTCAAATGTTCCTTTTAATATGTATGTAATCTGTGTGTAATCTGTGTTTGGATGCTATTGCTACCATCCAAACAGTGTTGGAGAAACACTGATTTTAACGTAAAACTGATTTATTTAGTGTATGAAGGGGTTTTACTCCATATATGTGTTTTTTTTGGAGAGGAGAAGACCTCAGTGGATTGTTCGGCTTCAATTAAAATCGTCCTTAATACTTTATTGATCAAACATCTGGATTTTAAATGATCAGACCAACAAGCAGAGCAGACATTAGCAGTTAGCTTGTTGCCCATATGTCCAGTGTCTACCAGGGAAACAGTGATTTTTAACGAGAAACTTGATTTATTCAGGGGTTTTCATCAGTTTTAAACAAGAAGAGTGCTTTTTTTTGTAAGGAGACCTCTGTGGATAATTTGGCTTCTGTTAAAAAACCTCCTGAACGATGAAAAACGAAATAATCCTAACCAGGAGAATCTGATTGTAACGATGAACTTCCATGATCAGCTATGACACCATAAAAAAAATGACATAGTGTACTTCAATTTGATAATGCTGCCGTCCCAGTCACATGAAAAATGTCATTTAAATATTTGTACTCCTCCTAAAGCTGCCGTTATCCCACCTGACGTATCCAAAAAAAAAAAACCTGGAAGAGGCTAGATGTTTCATGCTCATGCTAACAGTATCAGTAAACCTGGACCCTCTGTGATGCGTTCAGAGACATCAGAGTTTTTCTGCTTCTTCCTCTGAATCACTGCTGTTATCCACAGAATCCTCCTCTTCCTCCTCTCCTGCATACTGAGCCTTCTCCTCTTTCTCCCTGCGCTGCTGCAGCTCCTCCAGACCCAGGAAACGTTTCAACAAAGCAGCCAATGCCTCCACATCACTGAGAGAAACAGGAGAACACGGATGTTATGCAATTTGTTGTGTTGTGTTATTTAGAAAGAGCCTTTTCTTCTGAAGTTATTTGGATTTAATAATAACTCTTTAATCAGACGATAAGAAGGCTTTGAATCCAAGTTTTACAAAATTAATTGAGTTCATAATGATGTCTTTAAATACATTTATGACTGTTCACAATCTTTTTCTGTGAGAGCTGTGAGAGAGAACCAGAATAATAACACTGGGTATTAAAACCAAAATCATGAATTTTTAAGAGGCTGAAACACTGAAACTATGTGTTTTGAATCTATGTGTTTGTTAAGAGAGACACATTTGTGTGAATATCTTTTTATCCGGAATTTGATCAAGCTGCATTACACCTTATTTTCTATTTTCTACAGAGCCTGTCTCTGATTGGCTGAAACACCAAACAGATCATTGCAGCATTACCCATAATCCCCTCTGTTTCAGCCCTGTTTCCAAAGTGCGATTCTTGTCTGTACTGTTAGTTTAGAAAATAAGGGAGCCCCTCCCCACGCCCCCTTCTGAGAGACATTTGGTTACAAAAGAACTCAAAATGGGAGCTCTAGAGGAAGATTCAGGTGAGGCCGAACCCACCAAC
>NW_011334159.1:6884-13242 GCF_000735185.1 Notothenia coriiceps
AAGGGGGGGTGGGGGGGGTACCTTGGTTGCTGATTGGCTAATGGTTACACAAAACATTGTTATGACATCATAAAGTGACCAAAATCTGATCAGCTCATTTTCAGACAGGTTTTTATAGAAATGGATCAACAAAAAGAGAGAGAATCTTTTTTACCTGCGCCCCCCCAGCATGGCGCTCTGGGTGAGGGGGTAGGAGAACCCCGCAGCCAGCCTCAGAATCAGCAGGTATCCCTTCCCCAGATATCTGACCTTCTCCTCCTGAACGCAGACGTCACACAGCTGGGTCAGATCCAGCACAACTGAGAGGGAGAGAGAGAGAGAGAGAGAATAGATGAATAGATAGATAGATAGATGGATGGATGGATGGATAGGTAGATAGAGAGATAGATAGATAGATAGAGAGATAGAGAGAGATAGATGGATAGATAGATAGATAGATAGATAGATAGATAGATAGATAGATAGATAGATAGATAGATAGATAGATAGATAGATAGATAGATAGATAGAGAGATAGATAGATAGATAGATAGATAGTAGATAGATAGATAGATAGATAGATAGATAGATAGATAGATAGATAGATAGATAGATAGATAGATAGATAGATAGATGGATGGATGGATGGATAGATAGATAGATAGATAGATAGATAGATAGATAGATAGATAGATAGATAGATAGATAGATAGATAGATAGATAGATAGATAGATAGATAGATAGATAGATAGATAGATAGATAGATAGATAGATAGATAGATAGATAGATAGATAGATAGATAGAGAGAGAGATAGATAGATAGATAGATAGATGGATAGATAGATAGATAGCTCCAGTGTTACTGACTTTTCTCGTGGCCTTTCCTCCACAGCGTCAGCACTAAAGCGTACAGACTGAAGGTCTTGAGCTCGATCAGGTTTTTGGTTTTGTCGAACACGGCCTCCTCCCACTCCTCCATGTTCTGCATGGCCACAAAGAGGCAGCCCGTCACGTAGAAGAGCTTCCACAACATGCTGTCTGTGGGGTTCCAAACACAGGGACTATAATGGAGCTGCAGCAAGTTACACTACATACAAAGGTTATTTAGTTTGATGTACCTGAGCTGTAGTATGCAGCCGCCAACCCAACAGAGGCTATACCTGCAAAACAAAGAGACATATTATTGATTTCATTTCATATAACAACTCAGCTCTTCAAACTGGCTTCTAATGTGTGATTGTTGTTGTATCGATTGATTTTAATTTGAGCACCTGTAAAAGCACTTACAAAATAAATATATTATTATTATTTAATATATTAAAAGTACAGTCCACTGATGTGCAGGCAGTGAAGGCAGGACATGACCATGCTACTTAAATCCCTTTTTTACACCAAATAGAAACATGAGATAATCAATATCATAAAGTCATACAAACATATATTTAAAAAACAAACAAGCACACAAATTCAAAAACATAAATTAGAATATTTTTCACACTATTTATTTACTGGCCATCCATTTTCATGCTGTTTTTTTAAATGGACAATGGGGAGATTTGATTGTGAAGTGGGTTTGATTCCACTCCTCTCTGCTAATGTAGAAAAAGGTGCTACTACGTACTTTACGAGATGAATTAGCGAGAGTAACAGATGTTTGAATTAGCAGTATATGTATCAGTTAAATATATGTTTTTAAGTCACTACAGAGGGTCATAAACAATTTCTAAGTAATAAAATGTACAAAGAAGCGTGATGAAGTCATACCTAACCGGGTCTAACTATTGGATTATAAATGAAAACAGAATATTACTTTAATGTCAGTCGACGTAGCGTTGCAGTTTTATTAGTTCTAGATGTTTATTTATGTTTTATTGCACAGATTGTGTGAACAAGAGCTGAATCCAGATCAGATGCACGCTGAAGGCTCTGAGCAGCTTTTCTCTCACTGATCCTGCTGCTATGTTACATTTCTCATGTGTTGTGTCTTGATGTGTGTCTGTTGATGTTACACATGGAGCTGCTGTGATGCAAGGAGCATTTCAGACTTGATCTGACCATTAAAGTATTATCCCATGTATCGTAGCATTTGCACACACACTTACCAACGAGCAGAGACCAGGAGCGCAGGCCTGGAGATCTCTTCAGGTGGAGCAGCGTGGCGCTGTGCCTTTCTACCATCATGTAACCCATCTGAACTCAGACAAACATATATAAACACTTTACATGTAGTTAAAGAATATTTCACATGATATCAATACAAGTTAAAGGGCCCATGTCATGCTGTTCTGGTTATTACCCGTCCCCTTGTGTGTTATGAAGGTTTTTCTGCATGTAAACGGTTTTCGCTGTGTCTCGCAGACGGCCACTGGGCTCACAGGGAGGGGGGGGATCAGGAGCTCCAACAAGCCGTTTAGGACAGAGAGTGAATATACATATAGAGATGCTGTATGAGAAACCAATGTGAGTTTGGAACATTGAACAATGTAAATCTATTCTAGCTCAACAATGGAATTATGATCAGTAGAAATGGCCGTGACATGGGACCTTTAAAACAAACCACTGAAATATACCCTGGAGGTGAAATACAGAAAGTTCTTTATCCTGTCTTCGGTTACCATGATAGTTAAGGTTAAGCCCTGATTTAGTCAAATATGAGACAAAATATTAATTATTAATTCATTACTCCTATCTTAATTCAACAAAGGGAACGTGTATATCACAACCATCCTTACTATCCATAATCTGACATGAAGTCTCCTTACTTCAACCGTTAAAATGTCCCAACGTTCACTAAAATCTTAAATAGATCATTGTTAATGTTTCTTTAAGAGGTTTTTGTGTCTTATGCGGATTTCTCTGCAGATGTTAATCATTGAGAGTTGATCCAGCTAGTCTGTTAATCAAATATGTCCAAGTTAATTAGGGTAATGCATATTTGTTTCTGTTTTATACATACAGAAATAGTCTCCAAACTTTAATCTGTGGACAGTATTTCAGAGGATTATCCACAGACTTTGTATCAGCAGAGTCCATCCACCTCTATTGTTTTAGGGTGGGGACAGAGCTGGATACACAAATACAAACAGGTTATATGCCTGGTTACATATCACAGGAGGTAGGAGAATAAAATACATGTTTTTGCGATTATTTTTCAGTAATTAAACTCCTTAAATAAATCTAAAAACCCACCAAGACACAAAGATGCTCCTGCAGAAGATGCACTGGATGTAATGGACACCTCTCTGCCTCAAAACAGCTTTATAAATATATAAACTTGAATACATGTTGCATTACTTACCTTTAAATCTTCTTCCTCTGCGTTAGTTTTCGCGTTGCAGTGTTAGAAAACGGTTATTTTTGGAGGAAACACATGTAGTGAAATATAAGGAAGTTATTTTCATGTTAATGCAACAACACTACTTCCTTCCTGGATCTCTCGCCTCTGATTGGACGAGCTCACTTTCTCGCCGCCTTAAAAATAAAAGCATCAAACGCATACATGTAGATTTACTGCGCACGTTTTTCGTTTTTCATACAACTAGAATACATTTTCAATAAACATTATCTTCCTTATTTGTTATAATAGCTTTCACTTTAACATTATTTCTAGAATATTCGTGTTTTTGTTTATTTGTGAACTACTTTGAAAAGCCAACTACTTTGAAAAGCCACTTAATTTATCAGGTCTACTCCGGTCTACTCTTGGAAAAATACGATATGGGTTGTTAATATGTATTTAACACATCTATTCTGCTCACATATCTGTATATATGTACATCCTACCAGATCCTACAGGGTGTCCGCGGGGGGTCTTAACAAGTATTACAAGTTGATAAATCAATTTAGCGAAAATAAAGGCTATTAAAAAGTATTAAACAGAAATGTCCAAGGTATTACGTTTTGTATCTTGTTTTCAATAAGTATATAAATTATCCAAAGAGGTTGTATTCTGCAGTCTGCCTGAATGTAATCATTGCGTAGGTGTGTAGTGCGATTCTGTGTAGTTTATGTATGGCATCCCGTTGGATTTGACGTCATCTGAACAGGATATCGCACGCTCACTGCTTGATAGCGCGCGACGGTCCGTTTACGCCGGTTGTTAAACAACATCGTTATGGGGAAATGCAAGTTTGCGTCCAAATGGTTGGAAGATGAGGAGGAAGGACAATCAATACTATATAGTAAATGTGAGGTAAACTGTGTAACCGGTTAAAACTCGAAGTGGCGATGAGGTCTTAAAATGTATGGATAAGGTCTTAAAAAAGGTCTTAAAAGGTCTTACATTTGACTTCAGGATTCCTGCATATACCCTGTCCTAGTTTACCTCACATTATTTGTTAACTTCCCTGTCATAAAGTAAAGTTCTATAAGAATCACTACACACATATTTATTTGTGTGTATAAATCCTTTTGTTTTAATTACTTTATTTTATTTATTTTTATTTATTTTATTTATTTATTTATTTTACTTATTTGTATTGTATGTATTTATTGTATTGTTTTGATACATTTCATTTTATTCATTTTGTTTATGTTATCCACTGTAGTCCAGCAGATGGCAGTAGGGCTCCAAATCAACGGCAAAAAAAAAACGTCTGCGCATGCGTACTCCGGCATACCGGTTAGAAAACAATGGAGTCAGACGTACACACCGGACTTTCTTAAATAACGGAATCAAAAAGCACTTTTATACACCAGTATTATAAAATAACAGCGGAGGTTAAACCCAGGAAACTGTGACACCGTCTACAAATGATTAAACTTTAAAGAAATACTGCTTACTATAGAAATAGTGCTGAGTAACCGAGTTCCCCTGCTGTGTCTGATTGTCCTCTGAAGTCCTTCTGCGTCTTTGTCTGTGAAATAAGAGTAAAAGGTGAGTACAAATCTTAAAATATAAGCTTTAATGTTCTGATTATCTATTAGGAATACGTGTTGTAAAGATATGAGGTCGTATGGGGTCCTTCAGGGGCGATGGCTAATCTTGTGGTAAGATCTATTATTGCATTTACTGTGTTACATATTTCTAATTCACCTGGGTTAGGAATCAACTTTAATATGATTATGTATTACGAGCTGTTTATTTAGCTACGGAAGATACGAGCTGTCTATTTAGCTCCGGAAGATACGAGCTGCTTATTTAGCTACGGAAGATACGAGCTATTTATTTATCTACGGAAGAGGATTAGGGCCATATGAGATACAATTTATTGGGATGTGACCAAAGGGGGAAAATACCTTTTTAAATTTCTGAGAAAATATCTGATCTGTTTGTTTTATTATTATTTGTTATATTTATTACAGTTATATAGACTGCCAAGGCACACACATGTCATGCTTTGCTGGTTATTACCCGTCCCCTTGTGTGTTATGTAGCTTGTTATGCATGTGAACGGTCTGCAGAGTCACAAACCCTCAAAGTACACCCTGTAGCGAGTAAAACTCTAACACAGAAAATACCTGTCTATGCTGCCCCAGAACGCCTCGTTGGACATTTCTCTTTTCCCATTGTTTGCTTCCTGGTCACAGTGACGTAACGACGACCAAATGGACCATTCCGTGGAGCTCCTTACACACTCACTCACTCAGCCTTATCTTTTCTCAGGCTATGGGTGTTTCTCAATGTCGAGTACGCTTGCTTGGTAGCACATGTCTTCCGAGTCACTTGCTTCAGAAGCGAGGCAAGAATACTTCCTGGCATTCGGAAAACGAAGAGTGGAACAGGCGAGCAAGTGTGCTTCATATGAGAGGCCCCGACTTACATTTTCAGCCACAGATCTGGGGAAATTGGTCCGTGCGCAAAGCATTGTGGGGATTTTAAGACTGCGGAGTCTACACAAGTGCAGCCTCGAAATTTCCCGCTACGAAGTACGCCGGCCTCGGTAGAATTCCAAGTATGCTGGACATTGGAACAGTCCTTCGGTGGCACTCGATGACATAGTATGCTTGAAATAGTGACTCTGAAGCAGCTTTACTCGACATTGAGAAATACCCAGGCCGTTTCTCAATCTCGAGGATGCTTGCTTGGTAGCACATGTCGTCCGAGTCACTTCCTTCAGAAGCTAGGCAAGAATCCTTCCTGGCATTTGGAAAACGAAGAGTGGAACAGGCTAGCAAGTGTGCAGGTGTGCGTCATATGAGAGGCCCCGCCTTACATTTTCCGCCACAGATTTGGGGAAATTGGTCCGTGCGCAAAGCATTGTGGGGATTTGAAGGACGCAAAGTCTACCCATGTGCAGCCTCGAAATTACCCCCAAACCAAGGACGCGGCCTCTGTGGAATTCCAAGTATGCTGGATATTGGAACAGTCCTTCGGCGGTACTCGATAACGTAGTATCCTTGAAATATTGGCTTGGAAGCCAGTTTCCTCGCGATTG
>NW_011334160.1:0-1330 GCF_000735185.1 Notothenia coriiceps
CACCTTCCATCACATTTCAAATGCAATTTAGGAAAATATTTCTTTCACGTGAAGTTACGATATGAATTTCAGGAAATATAAATTAAAAAAAAAGTTATTGAACATTTTTAGATCACATCAATTTATTTTCTCGTAAAATCTCCTCAAATATCAGAAAATATTTTTACAAATATGTTTTTTTTCTGATAAAATAATAATTTATTTTATAAAATATTCTTGTTTTTTTCCCGATTTAAAAATGGAGAAAATATTCAATTAAAAATTATTTCCTCTTGTCAATCCACCACTTACATTTCAGGGAATATTTCCGATGTTTCTTGTAACTGTAAAACATGCGTCTGTCTTTGCAGTAAACACATGAACGCGTTCGTGGAGGACGTGCTGACGAGGATCCAGGACCTGCTGGAGCTCAGCCCCCCCGTGAGACCTCGAACAAACACAACCATTCAAACTCTTCCTTTACGTTTATTAAAATATATTTCTTGTTATTTCAGGAGAACGGGTTCCCGGTGCTGCTCACCAGCGACGACCAGCTGTTCATGTTCGAGGCGGCGGGGGTTCTGATCGTTCACGGGGAGAGTCCCGTGGAGAGGAAGACGGCGATGATGACGAGCCTCCTGCAGCCGCTGATGGACGCTTTCAACGTTCTGCTGAACAAACTGAGTCTGGAGCGAGACGAGGAGAAACAGAGCGCCATCGGAGACTGCCTCAGCCACGCCGTGGGCTTCGCCAGGTACCTGTGCTGCTCGATAATAACACACACCTCCGTCTTAGCACGACCGCCATCTTCGGATATCACATGTAACCCCCCCCTCTCCTCTGCAGCCGCACCAGCAAGGCGTTCAGCAACAAGCAGACGGTGAAGCTGTCCGGCTGCTCGGAGGTGTATCGCGGCTGCCTGCAGACCTTCCTCCCTGCGCTCAGCGTGCCGCTGCAGAAAGGCTCTCTGCGCAGCGCCGTCAGATCCTTCCTGCACCGCATGATCATCTGCATGGAGGAGGAGGTGCTGCCCTTCATCCCCTCTGCCTCCCAGCACATGCTGAAGGGCTGCGAGGCCAGAGACCTGCAGGAGTTCATCCCCCTCATCTCACAGATCACCGCCAAGTTCAAGGTACGGGAGAGAGAGGGAGAGAGAGAGAGGGGAGAGAGAGAGGAGAGAGAGGAGAGAGAGAGGAGAGAAAGAGANTGAAGGGCTGCGAGGCCAGAGACCTGCAGGAGTTCATCCCCCTCATCTCACAGATCACCGCCAAGTTCAAGGTACGGGAGAGAGGGGGGAGAGGGGAGGGAGAGAGGGGGGAGAGGGGAGAGAGGGGAGAGAGAGAGAGGAGAG
>NW_011334160.1:4496-10985 GCF_000735185.1 Notothenia coriiceps
CAGATCTACAGATATTTCGTCGTCCATAACATACGCCTGCCCATACCATAACCCCACCACCACCATGGGCCACTCGATTCACAACATTACCCTAACCCTCACACCCTAACAGTAACCCTCACACCAGATACTGACTGGTTTTCGGACCCCCCCAATAAAGCAAAACTGCACGTTTCAGAGTGGCCTTTTATTGTGGCCAGCCTAAGGCACACCTGTGCAATAATCATGCTGTCTAATCAGCATCTTGATATGCCTCACCTGTGAGGTGGGATGGATTATCTCGGCAAAGGAGAAGTGCTCACTATCACAGATCTTTTCTTCAGATTTGTGAACAATATTTGAGAGAAATGGTTATTTTGTGTTTGTAGAAAATGTTTTAGATCTTTGAGTTCATCTCATGAAAAATGGGAGCAAAAACAAAAGTGTTGCGTTTATATTTTTGTTCAGTGTATTTATACATATATACAGATATACATAATATACATATATACATACAGATATACAGATATACATAATATACATAATATACATATATACATACAGATATACAGATATACATAATATACATAATATACATATATGCATATATACATACAGATATACAGATATACATAATATACATAATATACATAATATACATATATACATACAGATATACATATATACAGATCTACAGATCTACAGATATACATAATATACATATATACATATATACATATATACATACAGATATACAGATCTACATATATACAGATATACAGATATACATAATATACATATATACAGATCTACAGATCTACAGATATACATAATATACATATATACATATATACATACAGATATACAGATATACAGATATACAGATCTACATATATACAGATATACAGATATACATAATATACATATATACAGATCTACAGATCTACAGATATACATATATACATATATACAGATATACAGATATACATAATATACATATATACATATATACATATATACATACAGATATACAGATCTACATATATACAGATATACAGATATACATAATATACATATATACATACAGATATACATATATACATATATACATATATACATATATACATAATATACAAATATACATATATACATACAGATATACAGATATACAGATCTACATATATACAGATATACATAATATACATATATACAGATCTACAGATCTACAGATATACATATATACATATATACAGATATACAGATATACAGATATACATAATATACATAATATACATATATACATACAGATATACAGATATACATATATACATACAGATATACAGATATACATAATATACATATATACATATAGACATAATATACATATATACATACAGATATACATATAAACATACAGATATACAGATATACATAATATACATAATATACATATATACATATATACATACAGATATACATATATACATATATACATATATACATACAGATATACAGATATACATAATATACATACAGATCTACAGATATACAGATCTACAGATATACAGATATACAGATATACAGATCTATAGATCTACAGACATACAGATATACATATATACAGATCTACAGATCTACAGATCTACATAATATCTAAAGTGTTCTGTGTGTTTCTAACTGAGTGTTGCTCTTCCTGCAGGAGGGAAAGACGGCATGGTGGGATTCCCCGACTTCATCTACAAACACATCGTCCCCGCCTGCTTCCTCGCTCCGCTCAAACCCAGCTTCGACCTCTCAGACGCTCAGACCGTTCTGGTGAGGGTCCCCAAAAACAAAAGTGTAGTCAGGGGATAAGGTTTCTGGGATTCAAATCTTACATTACGGGAAGAAAACACGGATATCATGTTTCGATTTTTATTTTTCTCAATTTAGACTTTTTGGGATTTATAGATTTTCTTAGATTTTTGGGGGATCTTTATTTATATAGATTTTTTTTAAATAATTTTTCTTCTTATATTTAGATTTTTTTTAAGATTTAGGGGGAAAAAATTGGGATTTTAATTTTTTTAATTTCATGGATTAAGATTTGTTTTGTTTTCAAATTTAAAATTATATTGAATTTTTATAACATTTTTTTGATTTTGATATTTTTTTACTCCAGAAATCTGAGTATCAAACAGAGCGTCAGACGGCAGAGACGGCTTTGTTTTTACAGAGCTCCGACGTCACGTTGTTGTTTACGTCACGTTGTTGTTTACGTCACGTTGTTGTTTGGTCAGGAGAAATCTTGTTGTTGTTTACGTCACGTTGTTTTTAACGTTTCTCTCCTTCCAGACGCTGTCGGAGTGTGCGATCACGCTGAAAACTATTCATCTCAAACGGGTAAAAACTCTTATTTTAATACATTTTAAATACTGCAATATATTCCTCATTTATTTATTAATCTGATATTTTGTGTTTCAGGGTCCGGAGTTCATCCAGTTTCTGCAGCAGGAGTATCTTCCCTCTCTGCAGGTCGCTCCGGAGATCTCTCAGGTGAGCTTACCTGAGTCTGAGCTTCAGTTTCTTTTCTCATAGCGGAGGCTTTTTGGCTTAAGTCTTGTAATTGTGACTTGATTACGTCAATATCTTCCCTGTAAAGCGACCAAGTTATTATTATTATTAATAATATATTCAGTCAAACTGTTTCTGTGATATTTAATGTATTATGAATATTTGTAATGCACCTTTGTATTGTGCATGATGCTGTTGTTTGATCCTCACCCTCCTGCTGTGTTTGGCCTTTACAGAACAATTGACTTTATTTCGCATATTTTTAACTTAAAACGTCGTATTTTCAACATTGAATTAACAAAAACCAACATGTAATGCCTGTAATTTGTCCGTGTGGAGCTTCAGACCTGTCATTTACCTCCATATTTTATTGGATTTAGTGAAAAATAAGAAATATATGAAGATACAAGAAAATGATGCAAGAAATGTCTTAAAGAAGCACAGGTTAAATATTGTATGAAGTTTTATATTTATCTGTAAAATGTTGACTTTATTCGCAGGAGCTCTGTCAGGTTCTTCAGCAGCCGGACGTGAAAGTCCTGAAAAACTACATAAAGGTGATTACTGATTTGATTCCAATAATAAAGCCTGTTTTTAAATGACTTTATTCACTAATGACGTCCCGATTTCTCCCCTTAGGCGTTCTTCCAGCGGGCGAAACTGTAGGAAATAAAAAACTGGAAGTTCTCTTTGAAAAAGGACTCGAGACAGGAAGCGGTCGAACGCGCCGCGCACTACCAAAATAAAAGACCTTAGCATAGGAGCTGCTTTTGCACTTAAACGTGGCTCGAAGGACGGAAGAATCCTCCGAAGACGAGCTGTCCACGACTAACGAGACGATTAACCAGGGACGATAACGAGGAGTTAACGAGGTGATAACGAGGAGTTAACGAGGTGATAACGAGGAGGAGATAACGAGGAGGAGATAACGAGGAGTTAACGAGGGACGATGATGGGACGTTTGACAGGAAACAGATCTTTGGAGGACGCAAAAGAACGGAAAAGTTTTGGTAAAAATCGTGAAAGAAGCTTCACTGTAAACCCTCACGTTAGAGAAAGTAAATCAGATGTGGAGCCGCGGGGTGGAGGAACGTTCTGAGGAGGAAGGAGGAGACATTCAAGCGGAGATTTTAGGAGAAAAATGCGTGAATTCTCTGAGATTTAAATTGCTGAATTTACAAGATTATTATTATTATTTGACGTAAACAAGATGAAATTTTGTAAAATAAAATGTACGAATTAAGAAGAAAATGTATTTGATTTACCAGAATTTTTGGGGGAAATTGAGTTGAAATTTAATTTAGTAAAAATAAATATTAATTTGAGAAAAAAATCTGATTTATTCTCCAAAATAATTCTTTAATTATTAAAATATTTTAAGAGAAATGTGTCAAATATTGTCAAAGAATTAAGTGTTGAATTAACGAGGGAAAAAAATGAAATTTTCTTTAAATAATTTTGATTTTCTTTTTTTTTCCCCACAAGTAAACCCTTTAAATCTCAGAAAAAATTCACTTATTTTCTCCTACATTTCCCGACTTTAATCCTGAAGCTTTTCCAGAACATTATTCCCCTCTGGCTCCATATTTAAATATTTAACCTCCGATGGCACTCATTAGCCTCCATAGCTGTTCATCTGTGTGTTACATATTTAATTAAATCCTGAAACACCTGAAGCTTCTCTCCTTCTCGTTAGAAATGTAAACACAGGTGCCGCTGCTGAACGGACAGAATACAAAGGGCTGAATTATTTTATTTTTATGGCATCCATTTTGTTTTTTTATGCGTCGAGGGATGGATTTTTATTTAAGGTTTGAAGTGAAAACGCTCGCTCGGCATCGTCTCAATTTTAAATAAAAACATCCTGAATTTAAAAGCCGATAAACCACTCGTTACAGACGCAGAGACCCTCGTTACAGACGCAGAGACCCTCGTTACAGACGAACACAATGTAAATAAGAGAATAAGATGATTAAAACAAATGTAAATAAAGTTTTTCTTTTTCTTTTAACCTTCAATTTCACCTGGAAACGAAGTATGGAAGCTCATTCGTGCCAAGAAAATAAAAAAAGATAAATATTTAAATTTATATTTTTGGGTTTTTTCTCATAATCTTTCTCCTAATTTTGATTATTATTAATTAATTAAATAACTCCTTTATAATAAATATTTGTATTTATTTTGATTTTTACTAACAATCAGATTCCACTTTAATAATCTTGTAATTTTTATAAAAGAAAGGCACATTGTGACTTTATCTTATTATTTGGATTCAGAGTGAAAGTTAAACTCACTTAAATAACATAACAAATATAATTTTGAATAATAAAACTCACAATTCTGACTTAAACATTTCAAAAAATCAGATTTCTTAAATGTTATCCTTTTGTTTTATTGGCACTAAAGAGCTTCCATAGGGTCCCATGAACTGTACAGAAGGAGAAGCTCCAATTAGTTTTATACTCAATTATGCAAACGCTTCAATTCAAACTGTGAAGATCTGGAGAGAGAAAAAACAATCAAAAACTGAAGGAAACATGTTGAATTTTCTGCTTTAAAGTTTGGGATTTTGCGACGTCGTGCTTTGATGTTTCTTTGATTGATTCCTGTTTTTAGTTTTAGCTTTAAAAATTATTATTTTCCCATAAAAGTGAAGCACGAAAACTCCCGGAGAAAGTGCCTAAAAATTGACCAAAATTAGAAACAGTCGTGCATTTAATTAAAGCTAGTTTTTATTTTTGTGTCAACAAATTATAATTTCAAAAAAATCCCAAAACAGGAGAAAAACCCTCAAGAATTAACAAGATCAAAAAATAGATAGATTTAATTATAATTTAGCGAGACGTTCTGCATTTTGTTGAGAAAATATTTTTTAAATATTATTTTTCTTGAGATTTGTTGACAAGAAGAAAGTAGATTATTAAATGCCTTCAAATAATTCTAAATAAAACAACAATTCAGTCAAAATGCAAAATAAATCTGAATAAAATACTGAACAATTTACCACAGCGACATCACTACTACACTCGCGCTCCTATTGGCTATCGCTCCAACACATTGCACGTGATAGGTTAAGGGGCGGGACATCTCTAAGCGGTTGACCAATCACAGCAGCACTACTTTGAGAAATACTCATTTATGAAGTTGTTTGACAAAAGGAGAATTCATTAAAGGTGAATTTTAGGAATAAAAACTCGTAAAGGGATTTTTTTTTATTACAAAACTCTTGTCTTATTTTAGCTTTTTCTGTCAATTGTTACAAAGTTATACAATAACAAACTACAGATCTTTGAGGGGGAAAAGTAGAGAAATATTCACATTTTAGTCGATTTTTTTCACACAGTCCTAGTGCCAGGTAAACCTGGTGTTCACAGGTAAACCTGGTGTTCACAGGTAAACCAGGTGTTCACAGGTAAACCTGGTGTTCACAGGTAAACCTGGTGTTCACAGGTAAACCTGGTGTTCACAGGTAAACCAGGTGTTCATAGGGTAAACCAGGTGTTCACAGTTGGTAAACCAGGTGTTCACAGTTGGTAAACCAGGTGTTCATAGTTGGTAAACCAGGTGTTCATAGTTGGTAAACCGGGTGTTCACAGGTACACCGGGTGTTCACAGGTAAACCTGGTGTTCACAGGTAAACCGGGTGTTCACAGGTAAACCAGGTGTTCACAGGTAAACCAGGTGTTCACAGGTAAACCGGGTGTTCACAGGTAAACCGGGTGTTCACAGGTAAACCGGGTGTTCTCACAGCAGGAGGTGAAAAATAAAAAGGTTGTTTATGAATGAGTGATTTTTATTTTGAGCGTTATTTGAATCTGTTCGATGATGAAATGTGTTTTTGTTTTGATATGAAGAGAAAAGAGAGATTCTGTTCGAACCAATAAAGTGTTCCTCAAATATTCCTCTTTTATTTATTCATGTTTCAGACGTTTAATATGTTTCGGCTCGGGCCTCATC
>NW_011334160.1:11501-15132 GCF_000735185.1 Notothenia coriiceps
GGTAGAAGCTGGGGTGAAGCTGAGGTGGAAGCTGGGGTGGAAGCTGAGGTGGAAGCTGGAGGTGGAAGCTGGAGTGGAAGCTGAGGTGGAAGCTGGGGTGGAAGCTGGGGTGAAGCTGGGGTGAAGCTGAGGTGGAAGCTGGGGTGAAGCTGGGGTGATGCTGAGGTGGTGGTGGTGGGGCAGCTGGGGTGATGGTGGTGGTGGTGGGACAGCAAGCAGCAGCGACGTAGAGTAGCAGCAGCAAGCAATGCATGGAGAGAGATCTGGAAGGTTAAATAGAGCGACAGATTAAGGAACTGTTTGGTTGGTTGTAGAGTGGCACGGGGCATTATGTATGAATGTCAGCATAAGTGCTCAAGCTTTATTTTTCTAATTTAATGTTGAAAATACGACGTTTTAAGTCAAAAATATGCTAAATAAAGTGCTCGAGGGACTGTGTAGTCCCTCTTAGGTCCAGTTCCTTTGGTAAAGTGTTTCTCTGTGAGGGCATCAACACTGGAACACAATACCAATACAGATAAGGAATAACACCTCCTGTCATACATTTAACCACCATCTGGTTCGTCTGTTTGCATGTTGGTCTGTTCCTATGTGTTGTCTGTTGCTGAGTGTACTCTTTTTTAATTATGTTTGTATGTCTCTAGTCTTGTTGTGGTTATTCTAACATCTTTCCAAAAGGACAGCAGTTGAAAATTAGCCTGCTGGCTAACACTGGCACGTTTACAGCAATGTTGATCAATGTTCCCTGGCCCTTAAATAAACAAACAAACCAATTTGATGTCATGAAGAACATTAGTTTTCCAAAGTGACAGCTTTCCATACAGTATGAATGTATGTCTTTCCTTTGCAGGCTGATCACAGCGAACACTTCATGGGTACAGGCTGTCGAGACTAAGGTTGGGTTGAAAACATATGATAATAAAAAGAATGCCTATCTAAAGCATCTAACACTGAGGGGTTGAACCTAATTATTTCATTGCAATTAAAAAAATAAAACAATTTAAACTTACAAGCAGTTTATTAAAATGTCACACTGCTGGTTACAAACAGTCAGAAATGGACATTTGAAACACATGTTGACTCTTCATGCTCCATGAAACCATCCGCCCTGCACCTTTCACATGATGGAGGTGACTTCAGAGGACCGAGACACTGAGCTCTTCCTGTATGAGCTCTCTGAGAGGTCTCGGCTGGAAGGCAGAAGAACCCCAGGCACACATGCCCTCAGCAGCGGCCGGGCTCGCTTCATGAACTTCTGTCCCACAAAGGCGTAGATGATGGGGTTCAGGCAGCAGTGAGTGTAAGCCAAGGACTCAGTCACCGTTATGGACAGCTCGACACTGGCCTTCACGCTGCATTCCTTTGGCAAGAACCCTTTAGACATTAGAAACTCCAGGAACAGGGAAAGGTTATACGGGGCCCAGAATAAGAAGAAGGCGATCACGATGGAGAGGATCAGCTTGACCGCACGGTGCTTTTTAGCACTCCTCATGTTCACCAGGATGGGGAGGATCCTCGAGTAGCAAACGATCATCACCAGCAGAGGGATCACCAGACCCAACACGTGCATCGAGAAGGTCTTATAGAGCCTCCAGTCGTCGCTTTCTGGTTCGTGACAAGCCACCCTATCGGACTCGTGTGTCACCTTGGTGAAGATGACGTGCGGCAGAGAGATGCAGAGGCTCAGCGTCCAGAGGGACACGGTCAGGGCGACGCCTGTCCTCACGGTGCGATACCGTGCCACCTTGTGAGCGTGCACGATGACCATGTAGCGGTCAAGCGTCATGACCACCATGAAGAAGATGCTGCTGAAGAACCCAGCGCTGTGGGAGCCGGAGGCCAGGCGGCACAGAAAGTCTCCGAAAGTCCATTGAGCGAGTCTGGCGTAGTGAGAGTAGAAAGGCAGCGTGAGGACGAAGAGCAGGTCGGAGAGGGCCAGGTTCAAAAGGCAGATGTCTGTCAAGTTGAGCTGGTCGCGATGCTTCAGCAGGACACACACCACGAGGCCATTGCCTTGAGAGAGGGGGGGGAAAGATCACCATGCATCCTTTGGAGAGTAATGGCCTTGTTCCATTTCTCTTTCAAAGGGGCTTCATAAGCACCACAGTACAACGTGTGTGTGTGTGTGTGTGTGTGTGTGTGTGTGTGTGTGTGTGTGTGTGGCATATTTCTCTCTCTCTCTCACACACTCACAGTCTCTTACCTAAGAAGCCTAGGACGAACGCAAAGCTATAGAGAGTGGGCAGAAACACTTTGCTGAAATCCACCCAATCAGCATTGTTGCAAGGAGTGGAGTCTTCCCCAGCTCCAGCGTAATATTCTGCATAGTCATACGGGCCGGTTGAATTTCTGGGATAATCTGCAAACAAAGAAATTCAACATTTAAGACTTATTCTTATGTAATCCCTGCCCATTGAGATACACCTTAGTTACAGAACATCTGTGTTCAGTTAAACAATGAAAGCTGTTCACCTGTGAATATTCATAAAGCATGAATGTATCACAATGCTGCGAACACCACTTCAGGGTAACTCCATCGTGTTGGGTCGATGAGTGTATACATCTAGAAGGCGGTTGTTCATGGTTGGTCTGCCCTCTGCTGGCCTTCACAGGTAGTTCACTCCCTTTTACAAACCCTTGGTGTCCATTCCACATCAGAACCACCAGTTGTTAAAAAGCCTACTGTATGTCATTCTGTGTTTTCCCTTTTCCCTGGTAGTCCGGCGTGTGTTTAGTATGTGAAGCCTCATTGTGTCATTTCCTGTCTCTCTCTTCTCGTGTTGAGTCAACTGGCTTCATACGACCATAGATCTTAGATGTTCCACAGATACAACTCTTTCAGATGTGTTTCAGATGAAATCGTAACCTTATGAAGTTACTTCAGGTTTACATAATGATGTGTTCTTTCCTTAGCTGATGCTATGTCTATACCTAGCTTTAAACATTTGAAGCCTGTTAGCTCAATCTGAATAATTTTAAAGATCGTCACCTTCCTAAACTAATGGCCTAAGTCATATTTTGGAGAAAATGTTTTTTTGCCTAAATCATCTCTTCTTGATGCTGGCCACCTCTGGTCAAATTGCCTACATCCTTATTGAAAGGTTAGTGCTGTTCCTACCCTGATAGTATAATGGCCTATGTCAAGAGTGTGACTTAGGCCATATATTTAACATTTTACAAGCTTTACAAAAGGCTGCTTCAAGAAAAAGAAAAACTAACAGATAAATTAAGTTATTTTCATGGTTCAGGGCTTATCCCCTGTTGGTAAGTGATGTTATACTATATTATACTATAGGCTAGGCTATAAATGTTGTGTAGTTATTTAGTCTTTTACTTTCACAATGTATGGTTACTGTAGCTACCGAAGCTACTGTAGGTACTATAGTTACTGCAGCTAATGTAGCTACTGTAGCTCCATGAAGCATGCACACATTTCCCTCTGGGACAAAAAAGACTAATCCAAAAACTAATCTAACCTTTCAGAACTAACGGTTACAATTACTGCATAATTATGAATTAGGAAAAGTACATTTCAATTGTTAATATTGTCTCCTTTTTCCACATTACATTTCCATCTTATTAGGAAAGATTAAATGTTTTTTAATTGAATTTGGCCAATGAAGCTGGGGTG